>NC_139171.1:29317016-29365039 GCF_965202585.1 Thalia democratica
TTTCAGACCAAAACTCGTCATGGAAAATAGACAAAACCTATTGGAGAGTGGTTTTGTTGAATAAAGTAAGCTTGAGTATATTATTTTTGTAAAACTTTATTTTTTTTCGTTTTGATAAACTTTTAGTTTTAAATGTAGCTTTAATTTAATAAGCTTGTTGTAGAATGTAGATAAAGCTTTAAAAAAAAATTTAAACTTAATTTAAATTAATTTGAGAAAAACATAAAGTAAACTTTTAGAAAACAATAATATAACAAAGTTGTTTGAAAAAGAAGTAGCAAAACAAATAAATGATAAATTAAACAAAAGGTGGATAAAAAGCAGAGAGTATTCAGGTACCGTAAATGATCAGTTAATACCAAAATTTTTAAATGATATATGCAGTGTAAGACTTTTAAAATTTAACTTAGATTTTCTTAACATTTGTTTATCTTGTAGAAAATTAAATTTAAGTCATATGTTCGAAAGGGTTCAAGCTAAAACGATATTGAACATAAAATATTTTGTTTATATCTAGTCTAGCTAAATTATATGTTAATTTGATTTTTTTATAAAAACATGTCCTTATACTTAAAAAAAGTTTTAAGTTATCAAAGTTTTTACGCTTATTTTTGTGTTTTAAAATAAATTTCCATGAAGTATAAATGTAACAAATTATCTGTTTTTACGATGACTGTTACAAAAAGGTTTTGTTTTCAATAGCTTTTACCTTTCAAAATAAATTCTACAACGAGAAAGTTTTTACTTTAAAAGTGTTTGGTTATGCATGCATGTTTTAAAATAAATGTATTTAAAATCATGCCCATAGAAATTTTTCTTGTATACTTTTATATCAACTGATAAATTAATAAAAAAGGTTTAGTTCAAAATACCATGTCTTAATTCTATTTAAATTATATTTTTTAAGATATAAGTGTTAATTTTGTTGTTTTCTTGATAAATTTCATATATATGTTTAGCTTGTTATTTACAAATTATTAATCACTTTTGCAGGATTATATATAAAAAATACTTTAGTAAATAACTTAGTTATAACAGATAACTTATAAATGTATTTATAAATAATGATATTTCAATCCATTTTCTTACAACAAAAAATCAAGTACACTGTACATATTTGAAAGCTTAGCACTATAGTGTTTATTATTTAGTAGCGTATGTTAACTTGTGTTTTTTTATTCTAATACAAAATAAACAGTATTCTTTCATTATTACACTAACAAATGTCTTGTGTGTTAATGGGTTAGCATACTTAAACGGAGCTCTGTACAAAAATAAATACCGTGAGGAAAAAATATAAAATAAATTAGGAATGTTTATAAATATATATACATATATGTGTTTATTAACAACTTTTTTTATTACTTTTTTCATTATACTAATCTTATTTTTATTTGTTTATAAACTAATTAAGTTATACTTTTTAGTAAAAGTCAAATCAGATAACGAAAAACGCAATTTAAGTTTTTATTAACAGTAATTGTGAACTCCATATATATTTCTTTAAAATAATTTTAACAACAACTTTTCGAGTTATTTTTTTTTTCAATGCTACGACTTATCAGTTACTGCACAGACTAATTTGATTTGTTTATTAGGTATAGTATAGAAAATTGTACAATTAATCATGAATATCAAACTTTAAGGTCTTAATCAAAATTTTCATGCTTGTTTTTATAATTTATATACTATCAAAAATCTTACGTTAATAGATTTTTTAATTGCACTTAACTTAAAGCAGGGCTATAGAAAAGTAATATAGTAATTATAGTTATTAATTACAAAACAATAGCTACGATAACGTTAAGTATTACTATAAATTGTAATAAAATTAGCAAGTTATGTGCAAAAGTTACTTTATAGATAATTACTAGTCGTAGATAAAATATAAACTTATTTATGTTTATAACTGTTGTCAATAAATTAATTATATTTAATTTGATAATTTATTTATAATCAACCAATAATGCTTTTTGAGCTTCAGTTATTGTAAACAAAATTTTCAGTTTCATATAAAGTTTGTACGGTTTTAAAAAAATAAATTAAACATTTTTTGATTTAAAAAACTAAATATTTTGATAAGCTTTACAGATTGTAACTTATGAGTATTTTATAACGTAAAATTCTTTTTATGACTTATTGACAAGCTGAAAAAATTATCTTTTTATCAAATTAGTTTTTCACAAGTATAATCGAAGCGTTTTAAGTTTCTATAAGTTTTCACAAATCGCGCTATCACATAGTTCGAATTAGTTGAAACTTTACTTGACAAAATTATTCGTTTGAAAATTTTTCATTCAAGGCATAACAATATTTTATTTTACTTTGTTCTTCTGATATACATAGTTTCATTCAGAGTTTAAAATCTATATTCTAACTAAAAACTTAGTATATTTTTTTATTAAACCGAAAATACAAGACTTATAACAACAATCTGCTTAATTAAAAATAAATTGAAAAGTTTAATTAAACTTTTGTACCAATCGTTCCTTTTTTTCAACATAATATAACATCTATTTCTTTTCCATCTACAAAACATTTAATTTCTTTCGAAAAAATATTAAAAAGCGAAGTAAAAAATATATTTCATAAAATATAGTTATACCTTAACAATCTTAAAGTTAAAAAAATAGTTTAGAGGTACATTCAATTTTTTTTAAGTTATATAAAAACTTAGTTAATTTAACAAAACATAATGTATAAGTTAAAATCATAATAACATTAACTTTTATAGTTTTTTATTCTACATTTTTTTACTTATTATAATCACAAGTATAAATTATTATAGCTATTACGAAGCTAAAAAAATATCATTATCTATAAATTAGCAAAGCTAAAATAATTTTCGAAAGTTTATTTAAAGTTATTAAAGATTTACAACAAAAATATTTTGAAATTATCTTGCAAAGGTAATATCAATACTAATTGAAAAATGTCTTAGTTTCAATTCGAGAAAAACGAAAGAAAAAGGTTTCTCATAAAAATATTTCGTAATTGCTTTACTATTTTTTCTGTTTATTTCTAAAAATATGTTAGTGCAGAAACAATGTTTTTAAGTGTTTTGTTAGGGTTTAAACTATATTCATTTTTCATAAACATTAAGTCATAAAAGTTGAAATGTTTATTTCTGAGGCACTTAATGTTTTATTTTTCTTTTTATAGCAGATTATTTTAAAAGCACATACAAAAGTGATTAGTGTTAGCTTATATATTTGAATAATTTATAAATTTGACCCTAAACTTTTTTTAATAAGAACTAAAGTGACATGAAACTTTAATACCACCATAATTTAAAGTTTAAAAGTGCATAAATTAGTCAAAGTAGAAAATTGAAACAGGTGATAAATACTTAATGAAAAGTACATGTTTTAGTACGATTAGTTAAATAATTTTTTATGAAGATTTATGTATGTTTAAAATGTTTTGTTCTTTATTACTTTACATTGTATTTATACAGTTTTAATGTAAGTTTGTTACAAAAAGTTTAAAAGACTTTGTAGTTGTTTGTTATATAATAATCATAAAAGTTATATATCAACTATTCCATAAATACTTCTATAGGAACTTTTCAAGCCATTTAAAAAAAATTAAAGTTTTAAACTTTTAATTACGAAACTTAGAAGCTAATAGTTCCAAAATTTAACTTACATATATTACATTTTGTTTAATTATTAGAATTTCATGTAATCATTAAGTATAAGAAATCTAGTCTATACTTTAGAAGTTTTAGATTTAGTTTTATTTAAACAAAGCTGCTAAAAAGACAACACAACTTATTAAAAAAATATCATAAAAAAACAATTTCATACTAGCATAAACTTCTAGTGAACAAACAAAAGTTCCTAACTCTGAATTATAATTTGAATAGTTTGTGCTGAAGCCTTTACAACAAATTAACTTAATTTGTTTTTAACTTCTTCGGCACTAATTACCAAAATAATTAAGAACCATTTTCAAAGAGAACAATGGAAACAACACAAATTACTTGTACTGTCTACTAAATCATTCACGTAGTAAACTAGTGTGTATATTATACTAATTGTTTGAAACTATTCTTATTTCAGTAGTGCTTTGTTTTTATTTTTGCATCACTTTTTATTAGTTTTTTTTCTTAAAGTTTTTAAAGCTTCACTTTAAATAAAAATAAAGTTTTATAATTTATGTTTTGTTAGTTTAGTGTTTAAGTTGAATAACACCTCGCTTTTTAAAATAGAATCACTTTATTTATAAAGTTTTAAAAGTTATTAACTAGTTACACTAAGCTAATGGTCTTAGATTTGCTTACTTTATTTTTATTGGTGTTATTGTTAATTTGAAACATTAATAAATAATAAACTCAATGTTTTAGGTACAAATTTCTCTGAATTTAAATTAAAGCTAATAAGTATTTTTTGATAACAGATTGTTTTAACTAAAATAATTTTAAAAATTGTTATATCAATATATCTGAATACATTTTCTTAGTATTAATTAACAAATGCTGTTTCAATTTACCTTTAAAGGCATTTTTGTATCTTGATTATTATTTGTCGATTTTGTTGTTTAATGCAAAAAAGTCGAGTTTTTCAAAAGTTTGAATTTGTTCTGTTAGGTAAACTTGTATAATATTGAATTTATAATATAAAAAATATTCGTTTTTCTAAGTTTTATGTTTATGAGTTTGCTCAACTCAGTTTCTTATTTTAGATAATTTTTTAGTAAAGCTATGTAAACTTACTAAATCCTATAGTTTGTTTGATGTTTGTAAGTTTTGTATCAGTTAATAATTTTTTCTTGAGATGATGATTATTCATTTATTTAGTATTGTCTTAACTCTATTTGTTTAATCTTCGCAGTCAAGTAAGTTGTTGTTTAAGTTAAAACTTTTATTACTCAAACAGAATAATTTGTTATAACCAACATATCATGTTTTAATTTTTTGATGTCAACTATTTGTAAGAAGTACAATCAGTCGGTTGTACTTAAAGCGGCTGGTAATAGTACTTTCACTGTTTTAATTGGTCGAATTTCGCCATAACTAATAAGTCATTTTAAAAAGGTAATTTGAACTTACCTTTAAAAAGTTCTGTTTAAATATACTCTTAAATATCATTTAGCGTCTTGAACGTATCATTATTATTATGTTTTGTAAAAATACCAGCCTAGATACAGACGATACTAATAAAATCCTAAAATCTGAAAATTATAACACTTTTAAGGCTAGTATATATATTTTAGGTCAGTCTGGTTTGCATATTAGCCGAGTAAGCAAACTTTAATACTTTTTTTATGATTATTTTATACCCTTATCCCTAGACCACTTTACCCAAACATATTAAAACTAACCAAAATATACAATGTTAATAGTTAAAGCTAAAAATATCAAAAACAATTTTTTTTGGTTACTCAGCAAATATGTAAGTCAGACTGACTTGCATATACTGTACATATTCAAGTATATTGGCAAAATTTTGTTGTTTTAAAATCAAACTTACATGCTGACTTTTGCATCGTATTTATTTTAATTAAGACGAATGCACCAATATGGACATGAAGCTTGATGAAAATAGACCGAAGATCAATGGAACGTACATACCAAGTATGTACAGGGGCAGAATTGCAGAGGTGGAAGTTGAAATAGGTTCGAGCTTTTTTAGATAGAATGTTCAATTTTACACTTTACATTATGAAAAATTGGAAATTTGAATTATTTTTTTACCTTGCATCTAAAGGCTTGCTTGTCTAATTATAGGTACAAGCCCGATCGAAGTTGAAGTAAGAAGGAACAAGGGCCAAGTTAATAAAGTACTTTACAAGACAAAATGTGAGTCTGTTGAGAAATATACAATCTGCTCCATTGTGAACGACATTATTAGGACGGAGTATTTTACAGTTAGTTTGTGAGCTAAAGTTTCTTTTTAAGTTTAATAACATTTTTCATGTTAATTATTTAAAGAGTAAGTCAACTGACAAGAAGTATGAAACAATAAACACAGTCTAAACTTGACTATATAATTAAAAGCTAAAATAAAATAATTTGAAAATAATTGAAAAAAATAGAAACTACAAATATAAAATTAAAAATTTAAAATTAAAAAACTTGCAAAACGCCCGTAAAAACAAATAAATCTAAAGTAAACACAGTTAACATAAATCAAGTGTTTTCTTTCGTTATATTTAATATTTAACTTTTAAACCTTTTGTTTATATAAACTTAAAAGGATGCCTATGATAAATTATACAAGCTATGATGAGAAAAGCTATAATAAAAAACATAATGTTAATCACACAGATCACCGCTTACTCAAACGGTATCGAAAAAACTGCAAGTTTAAACTTCATTCTTAAAGAATGCGAATCGGGAGATGATTTTGATATTCGCGTAAAAAGTGAAGGAATGAAAAGTTTTTGTAGAATACCGAGGATAGAAATAGGTAAAATTTTATACTTTTTAAGTTGATAAATGAATATATATACACCGAATACTTTGTTTTAACTAAAGGTAGAATTTACTTATTAAAAAAAAAGGGTTTGGTTTAGTTCATTAAAATTTATAAGTATTATGAGTTTTAAAAAAATAACAGTCAAAAATTTGTTTCAAAAAAGAAATAAAAAAGAAATTATAAGTACTTACAAAAAAAACATGAAAACCCATATATGAAAAATTATACAAAAAACAAATATTATATAAACCAGCGCCAGCACATTTGGAAGGAAGATTGTCAACGTTTTTAATTGTCGTCATTTGTTTTGTAACAATCTTCGTCTTCTTATTACTTGTACGAGGATTTATACATTATAGAAAAAGGAGGAACTTTTATCCCGACGACGACCCGAGATTTGGAAACAACGATGTTATGCTCGAATGAGGTTATTGGTTGATGTTTACATCTTTAGTTATATTAACTCGCAGTTTTTTATTAATAAGCTAAAGTGTTATATCACTGTTTAACCGAGGTTTTGTATGAGGGTTACAAAATCAGAGAAAACTACTATTGGCTCGTTGAATAATTGTTTACTTTTCGATTAAAAAATCAACAGTTTTTTATGAGAAAAAAAGGAAACATTGCATTGATTAAAGATAAGTTTATATAACATATTAAAGTTTATATATTTTAAAATTTTATATTTGAAGCAACTAAATGCATATTTATATTTCACCTCGAATAATTTTTGAAAATGTATTTTATTGTATTTAACATTGTAGTACAAATAAACTTATAAAAAATTCAATAGTATATACTTTAAATGTTTAGTACAAAGTGCTTCTACGCTTATATGCTAAAAATTGTTGAATTAGTTATAAATTTGCTCTATTTTAAAACAATCTTTCATTGCTACGCTAAAAAAATTGATGTATGTAAAAGCATGTATTAAAAACTAGCAAACATTGCAATTAATTACTTAAATTTTTTTAACACGCTTAATTATAGCCAATGTTTAATAATTTAAAAACTTCCATAAACAAGTTTATTTATATGTCGACTCTATTTATATTTTAAAAACAATTAATGCTTTTGGGTAAACAAAAGTTTATATCAAAACTTTATAATATTTATTATAAAGTTTTAGTACAAAGAGCTTGTAGTACTTTTATGCATCTAACTTGTTTAAGCAGTTATAAGCTTTTTTAAAACAAACAGTTTTAAAGTTTACGATACTTTCATTGTTCTTATAGCATTTCAAAACAATAAATGTAAAAAACAAAGCATTTAAATTACTATTGTTTTAAAAAGCTTTGAGAGTAGTAAATTGACTTTAAACAAATTAGATATATTTTTAACTTGAACTTTTTTATGTCAATAAAGGTTGTTATAAAAATACACATGTGACAATTATCACAAAAATACAAAGTTTTAGCTGCTTTAAAACTATATATCTTCGATAATCTAAAAACAACCAAAACATAATCTGTATAGCAGTGAAAATATACTTTAAGTTTATAGCTTTTCGCTGGAAAAATAACTAGAGTTTTAGAAAACTGATAAGAAATTACAAAAAAAATAAAAATAATCTGTAAAACTGTTTTAAGTTCTAAAGTGTAAGTGCTTAGTATCAAATTTTTGTAAAGTGTATTTTTACCAGTTTATTTAGTATCATACCAATCTTTTTATAACTTATTTAGAAAACTTGTTAAAAATTTCTTTATGCTTATACTAATTGAAGTTTATAATGTTGATCGAAGTTATTTTAGTGTTATATATACGTTTAACATTTATCTTTAGTTTGATTATAGATAAAATTATTTTTATTTATTTATCTAAACATTTTGCTTTAAACACAATCATAACATAATAACTTGTACTAAGGTTTGAAAACTATTTACTTTTGTATTAAAAAACGTTCTATATTGGTAAATTTCAATTTCTAAACTTCTGTATTTAAAATAAGCCGCTGTTAAATTACTTAATACTTCAGCAAGTTTAAATAAATATAATAAATCAAACATTACCTTTTTATTCATTTGTTACGCTTTTAGGACTTGCAGCCAAATAACTTTAAATGTTGGCTCATAAATACGTGTGTATGTGTTAGATTCAAAACTAGCAGAAACGATAGCAATACATATTAATAATAATTTTAGTACTGCTTTATTAATGCAGCTGATTAGTTTTTTGTTTGAACAATTACAACATAGTTACTCTTAAGCTAGCTAGCTTATTTTTAAAACTTATGTTATATCTTATTAAACAACATCTTGTAAGTTTAATTTAAAAACTTTTTATAAACTTTAAACACTTCATAACTAATAAAAAAAATGAAATGCAAAAGAATGACTTGATGAACTGGTTACACACATTTTTTAGAAAAGTAGCTATAAATATATTGTGAATTATGCATTATAAAATATATTTAGATATGATTTTTTTATTGTTTTTAAATGTTAGGAAGAGCTTTCATGCTTACAACAAAAACAATTTTTAACATTTAAAAGATACTAAGTACGTTCTTGATTATTAACAATTGAAACTGACTTAGTAATTCTATTATAAATTAAAAGTATAAATATACTTTTTAATTTAATAGAATACGGATAAGATTTGCTTTAAGAATATAAACCTATAAAATGTTTTTATAATTTCTTAAATACGTTTTTCAAAGCAAATTTGTAAATTTTTTGAGTTTTTTTCTTTAAAGAACTTTTGTTTAAAGTTTTTTTTAGTTGTTCAGATGATTTCAATATATAAAAACATTTTTTTTATTTCGTAATTTTATACATATATGTAAAAAAAATATTTTTTCAACAAAATAACCATAAAAATGTATTAAGTATGCAAAACAAAAACGAAACAGTTTATACTAAGTGTATACTAAATTGTTATTACTATTTTTAAACATCTTATATTATAAAATTAGTTGTAAGTTGTATGTACAATAAAATTTTAAGTTTTAAAATTGTCGCCAACGTTTTCTATAAAAATTCAATTGTATTTTATTATCAAAGTAAGACAAAAATAAAATGCTGATTTAAAGTAACAACTTAGACCGTTTATTTTACTTACTTACTACAATATCTTGACTCATTACATTAATGTCACATTACAAGGAAGTTCTTATCCTTGTTATGCAACCGAGGCGGAGAATATCGAATGCGAAATCAACAAATTATTTTAAATTAAAAAGCGGAAAAACATTGAAAAAATAAACAAAAAAGTAAAACTTTTATATACATTAAAGTTTGTATAACAAACAGTATTCAATTTTTTTTCTAATTTTTATAGTGGCCTCATTTTTTTATAACTTTTCTAAATACATTAAAATTTGTGTTGTTTCGGTTATAATTCTAGTTTCTTGTTGACAAAGCATATTTCAAACAATAATAATAAGTCTAAAATAAAAGCTTAATTGATATTTTTGAAATATTGTAGTTTTCAATATATAAAGAAATTAAGATTAAGACGTAAACATCACAAATAGTAATTTACATACCAAAAGGACGTTTGAGTAACTTAAATATTATAATATTATAATAATCAAAAGATAAAGAGTTGAATATTAAATAAAGTTTAATCTACTAATTCTTCAGTTTAGTAATCTCATTTGTTTTACTCGATTTTGATTACTGACATTTATAACTTTTACGTTTGTGTTTTAGCAATACTATATATTCTAGTATAAAATTTTCTAACTCGAACTTATTTATAATAATGTCAAAAAGCTTAATGAACAAAAACAGTTTGTTAGAAAACATTTAAAACATGTAATTATAATAGTTTTTTTTTTTTCTTATTTAATTATAAACTTTAATGGTTTAAGAAAAATTGTTTACAACTAAATCTAACTTTTTTTCATTTTATCAAATCTAATTTTTTATATATACTTTGTGTTTTGATATTTTCTGTTAGCATATCAACTTTTTACAAAATATATAAAAAATTCAAGTTCTTTATGTGTTTCACTTAATTTTTTTTTTAACTGTTCAAAATGTTTTAGTTATAATTATTTTAGATTTAATATACAAGCTGATAACCATAAGACTTTTTTTTAACAAGCAATTTAGAACAAAATGTTTTTTTTTCGTCAATAAACAATAGGCATATTAGTACTTAAACTTATTGAACAAAAAATTGATACAAGGAGTATAAATATAAATAATGGCTTTGTTAAAAGTACTTGAGATTAGATTTGTAGCAAAAAACTAACATCTAAACCCATACAAAACTTTTAAATACGTTTTTAGCACATAGGTTATTTTCAAAAATTTTAAATTAAGTAGACATAATATTTTTTTTTTGAAAGTTTTTGGTATAGCATTGAAAAAGAAGCTATTAAGTCTATAACTATTTTCTTTCATTTTCGTTTAATATGCATTAAAAAAAATTGTATACAACGTCATGATAATTTAAATGTCTTTCAAAGTTATTTAACTTGGAATTTAAAAAACTACAACTTAAGATTAGTCAATTATTTTCAATACGACTTTTCAAAACTTTTAAATTTACTAAATAAATGTTTTTAAAACGTTATAACGTCATAATTAAAAAATAATTTTTTTAATTATTAATAAATCAATCACTATTTAAAAAAAAATTAAAACATTTTCACATATTTCGAAACATTCTCAAAGAAAGTAAGTTCTTAGCCATTAAAGATGATTTATTATTGACTTGAGAAGTTCAATACCTTTGCATTATTTAAGTATTCAGCTATATATTGAATGAAGTTGTTATTATTAAGTGTATCTTACAGACAAAAAATATTGTTCTTACAAAATTATAAGGACAACCAAGTCATTTAACACTAGTCAATCAAACAAGTGAATAAAAAAACTTCAAATATACAAAAGAATGTTCAGAAGGGACACTTGATGTTTACATTTAAACATAACTCATAGTTAAAAGTGAAAATATAAAGATAAAACTCTTAAATGCATGCTTTTGTTTAGCCTGAGAAATATTTTAAAAACTCACTAACGTAAAACTCAACTACTTTGAAGACTTCAAACACTTAAAAAAACTTTAGAGTAGTTTTATATTAATTTGCTCACTTAATGTATTTGAGCTTTTTAGCATGAATACAAGTGTTGCTTTAGTCTATGAAATGGAACTGCTGTTTACAATCAAATTAGTAGTAATTCTAAAAACTATTAACTCATTTTTAGCACAAGTTGTTTATAAACTAAAAAGTATAGTGTCAATTTAATAAGTTGTAATTCACTAAACCATCTACATAAAAAGATCGATATGTCAAGCCGCTTGAAGAAAGCATTAAAAAATATTCTACAACCGATTTTAATAGTTCTTTATTTACAATAAATTTCAAGAAGTATTCATGTACAATATAGATTTGACCTTTAACTTCAAAGTTTGAGAAATCAGAAAGCAAGAGTTGTGTTATACCTTAGTTATCTTATGTGTTAAAGAGTGTAGCACTGTTATTTGTATTTTAAAGATAAGCATAAAAAGTTTTCAAAAGACGCTCCGAGTAGAACAACTTTATCATTAAAATTTCTGTAATTTAAAATCTTTTTTGATACAAAATTGTAGCTACCGTATGACTGCTTGATTAGCAACGCATAGAGCAACTAAATGTAATTAGTATAATTTTCAAAAAAATACTAATTTCCGGTTGGAGAAAATTTAAGTATTTCCAAAATTTATGTACGTCATAAAAGATTTAATGTGCAATTAGAGGACTCATTAAGTAGATTGGAGACTAAAATAAACAAATAATATTCAGCCTTTTTTTAAACTTACGCATTTTTACGAGAAGCCATTCTAGCTTATTACAGTAATTTTCATCTTATAGATTTAAAAAAAAAGCTCATGTTATATCAATAAAAAAGTTAAGTTATTTATTGGGTTTATTCAATTGGTTTAATTTGATAAATATTTTTAACTAGGAACACTATTTTCATAATCTTTTAAATCTATTATTTTATCATTAATACTTAAAGTAAATATAGTTTTCGCCTAAAGTAGTTTTTACTGAAAATAAATGAACAAACATTTTTCAAAAAGATTTCCAAATATAAGACAGTTTATTTTAGTCGAATGATACGAAAAATACGAATTATTGTACTTTACTAATACACAAAAGAATTTATAATCTGAAGTAAAATTTTTACAATCAAAACAAATTTCAAGTACGAAGTCGAGACGTTAGACATGTATTTTCTATAATTAGAAGCTAACATAAACTTAACCTTTACTTGTTTTCTATTTTATGACTACTGGGTAGATTTTGTAGGATTTGTATAGAAACAGTTTTCAATATTTATATCAGTTTCAGTTAACATCAACATGCATAATACTTTTTTTAATTATTTCATGTTAGTAGAAATAAATGAGAATAAAATAAATGTTTTTTTCTTTTAACATTGTATTATATTTTCGTTACTTTTGTACTTCTTAAAATATCGCAAATAAAACAGAATTTTAAAGAAATTTCAGAAAAATTTTTAAAAAGTTCGTGAAGTACAGTGAAGTATAAATTATACCGTATATCAACAAAAACATCGGCGAAAGTCAGCAGAGCAGAAGCCTGGACTTTCGTATGCCGTGAGACAAGCTCAAGTTACAAAACCGGTCTCAGTCTTCCGAAAGCTTATGGTCTGATAATCGAAATGGTATGATCAATCCTAATATTATATATATTATAAATTAACAAACTTGACGTAAAATATCTATTAAACAACTTGCAAAGAAAAGAAAAATATACAGACTTAGTAGATATTTGTCCTTCAATGTAAATGATTGATGTGATGTATAAAAACAGCAAATGTGTTATTAAATGATACTTATCGCTTTTTTCGCTTTTATTAAAAATTAGTTTTAAAATAATGAATACAGTGTATATAAATCAGTTTGTTTAAAATTACATCTAAAAGTACTTAGTTCAGTTGGTTTAAAAGAATACAGCAAAAAGAAGCTAGCTTGTACAACCATGTTTGTTTATGATTCAAATATGCTTACTTTAAGAGGATAGACTTATGGAGGTTTACTTTTTTGCAAGTTAACCAAACTTAAAATGGAAACCATCCAGTTACTCTACTTAAAAATTTAAACATTAAACATTTATAACTCAACACGCGATAAAACAAGTGATCGCTATAAGCTACAAAACTTTATAAAGCATGTGTCAGTTTATATTAAAAAACAGAACAAAACCTCAAAAAAATATATTCTCAGTTAAAGTTAGTTGTTCCTAACTGTTTTAGCAAAAAATCAAGTTATTTTGAGTATACAGTAGCTTTGTTTTCATTTAGTAATTTTTTACATTATTTTAAAAAGTTTTACTTTTTACGTGCTAAAAACATGTAAAAATGCTTTAAAAAAGTTTGAATGAAAAAGATAAAACCAAAGTGAGTTTTAACTAATTTTATTAACCAAAGTGAAAAAAAAAATATTGTGAAAACCTACTTCTACCCTAAGGCATTTCTAAGAATTGAAACTCGAAATAGCCTAACCTATTCATTTCATAAAATAGTAGCTTAGCTGTATGTTAAATAGTATGTTTTATTTTAACTCTGATGTTTTTTAGTTTTTAGAAAGTGTAATATACTAATATTATAGAATACTTAATAGTTTCTTTTTTGTTAAATAAACTAGCTGACAAAATATTTTTGTTCAATTCTTA
This sequence comes from Thalia democratica, assembly GCF_965202585.1. Classification (NCBI taxonomy): domain Eukaryota; kingdom Metazoa; phylum Chordata; class Thaliacea; order Salpida; family Salpidae; genus Thalia; species Thalia democratica. Next base: position 29,331,075 of record NC_139171.1, read on the forward strand.
TCGATACAGTAAGTTATTTTTATTAAACTATGAGTTGTAGAGTAGAAAATTTGTAAAACAATCGGTGAAGAAATAAATACTTTGTGTTACAATAAAAGAATTACTTTTTACATCTTTAGAACTAGTTTTAAATAACACAGTATGTATGTGTCTTTTCTACATTCACTTTCAAAACCCTAAATTGTGGTAATTATATTAATAAGGTAATTACTACCATTTTGTTTTATGTGTTAAACTAAATTAAAGCTTACAAACTCGTAGCTCATTAACGTTCTATTATCTCAGTTAAAACGTTTACAAAAAAGAGAAATATTATTTTCTAAGTAATGGTTTAAGAGTAAATAAGAATCTTTACAGTCAGAATTAAAGGAAGAACTACATTCTACTCTCAAGTATGTTAACAATACCTCAATTAACTTATGCATAAAAACTGCTTTGTCTAGAAATAACTTGTTTTATTAAAAGAAAGTTTGAGTAACATCCTTTTCAAATAATGTCATTAAGAAGTTTACTAAAAGTTCGAATAAAGTGGAAACGGTTTCATAAACTCTTTATAAAATATGAATTATTGACAATAGAACAAGGATAAAGTAATAACAATACGTTTTAAAATTACTAATTTTAATTTTTGACTATTTTATTATCTAAACACAGTATATTTAAATACAATATTTTTTTATTTGACGATAAAAAAGCGCTCCAAAAGTTTGGTTTAAGGACCTGATGTACGATAAAACATTTTTGTTATAGAGTCCTACACCACAATTAGATAACGATAGTTAAAAATCTAAAATTTATTAGTAATTTAGTAAGGTTATTTTATTTACAATTTATAAATAATTAAAATTATACCAGAAATTACAAAGAGTTGATAAAATGATTGCGTTATTGTATTTTATTGTAGTTAATGTTTTGATAACAATTAGATAATCAGAACGTTGCCTTTTTATTTTCTTAAAATTATATGCAGATATGTAAATTTCTTCAAACTTCAGATATATTAAAAATATATTAATATCAAGCTTAACTATACACTTACTTAGTGAGTACTTTAGTTCTTTATTATCGTAAAATAAAACAATTTCAATCAAGTTTTGTCTAACTGTATAATCAAAAAGTTATCAAAGTATAGAACTCAAATTAAAAAACACATATGATATCAATGATACAAATTTTTAATACAATTTAATTTTGCTAAACTTGTACTACCTAGTTTAGTTTCATTAAATTTATTAATTTAAACAAACGAAAAATCTCGGAACAACTTTTAAAAAGACCACCCTGTAAACAAACAAATTGAAAATTTACAAATTAAGCATTGACTTCTGTTTCGCGAACAGGTAACAGCCTTATTGATTTAAATTAAGTATGTACCTGTCATGTCATGACTAAAAATAAAACTAAACAAAAACCTGTCTAAAGCTATGTCTGACTAATATTGATTTGATAAAACATTATAGAATATGTGCAGCCATAAAATTAAACACAACAGACCTTATTTCGTTTGTCGATGTTTAAACTGTATATCTTGTAAATATTTTTGTGTTTGGAATGAACAATTATATCACTATGAAACTATCTTAATTAAAAAAAAGTTTGAGTAATTATTTTTAAACTCAACTTGGTACTTTTTAAGTTGGATTTCATAGATTCACGAAATAAAGCATTTTAATACATTATTATACATTTTTTGTACTTTGAACTTGTCTAATTTGTTTTAGTTTTAATATAAATCGAGTTTCTTTATAGTTAAACTAAACTTTTTTTTTAGCTTTTAAGGAGTATAACTCTGTGTTATAAGTTAAATTTAATTAGATTTCAAACATGTATTTGTTTAATTACAGTGTTTCAATTCGTGTTTCCTTATCTGTAGTTGTTAACAATTTAGTATACATTGTTATTTACGTTCTAATTTAGACCACTTATAGTTCTAAACATAATATCTACCAATACTTTTAACAATTATAATAACAAAAAGGCGAATTTTTTATCTCAAAATAAAAATGAAACAAAAAATGTTTAATTATTACAATATTATAGTCAGTTATACTGAAGTAAAAGTAGTTTTTCGAAATCTTTTAAAAGTTAGTAAGCATCAAAACTACTAACTGAAAACACAATTATTAAAAACTTTGAAGAAATATTTACATTTGATTATAGGTAGAAAAAATGAGAGATAATTTATAATTTTTATTTTCTGATATTTAATACTTTTTTGTTTCGTTACTTATAAAAAGTTTCTGACCATTAAGACAAGAAATAACAAGTAGAGTATCTAAAAATTCTAATAACATCATAAAAAAAGTTAAAATTTTTTTTTGCAGTTCAGGTTTTTGAAAACGAGATAGAATTAAGATTTGTTAACTTTGATTAATTTCAAATCTTTTTGTAATGTTACATAATATTTTCTAATCTACACATTTTTACTGCTGGTTTGCGACAAAAGCAAGTTAGGTTTTTTTTATATATGCTATTAAGCACAAATACAGAAGTTTATTACTTGTTATTTATCTTGATGATCGAGACGTCTTTATATGCATCCGGTTTGCTTAACCAAACATCTTTCGACAACATTTCTTTCAATCGTCGATATTTTTACGTTTTCAAATTAAAGGCATATCAGTGCTTATATCTAGAGATAGTTTTGAGATAACCAAAACAAATTATCTGGTGAAAATTATTTCAAAACGAGTTGAAACTCGGAGTAAGGACAATTATGACGTAAATAGTGTAGATTACTCCATTAATTTTTATATTACCTTTTTATTTAGCTTCAGTAGCAAAATGATCTTTAACTCTTTGCTTTTTAACAAATTATGAGTTTTTCAACATATATTAAATGCTAATTAATAGGTTGATACTCGTTTTTTAATCAAAACAGTATTTTTAATGTAAATTACTTAGCGAAAGTAGTATTTTTGTTAACCACCTTTAAATTAAACGGCAGCTCATATTTGAGTCCTTTTTTCTTTTAATTGCCTGAGGTTATTGTATTGTTTCATGAGTATTTAGAGTTTTCTTGTTACTTTATTTGAAGGTGGTCGACAGAATTTTTGCCAGCATGTTAAAATCATTTTATTTGACATTTAATTTTTTTATTGCTTCTTGTTTTAGATTATTATTAAGTTACAGTTTGTAGAAAACTTGTTTAAGTTAATTATTTACAAAGTTTTAATAATTTTTACAGATTTCATCAGTTAATATAAAACCTATTTTTATAATCATTTAAAGTTCGAATGACAAAAAGCGATAAAAACAGTTAGTTTAACTGATGTTTAAAACTTACTACAAAGATAAATTAAGCCTATACATATTCTATTTTGATATTTTAATTTATATATTTACATTAAATTTTGTTTAGCCTCAACAACAATTAAAAATTAAACTGCTTTTATATGGTTTTAAAAATTTTAACACTCAATTCATTAACTTTATTCAATGTTAAACAGTTATTCAGTTTGGAAGAAAAAATATACTAACTTATAAAAAATTTATTAACTATATAAACAGATAGTATGGTTTTTGTAATGTCTGAGAAAGGAACATTTGTGTGTCTTATCTAAACAATACACTAAAATGTATCGTCAATATCAAATAGTTTTGAAATTTAGATGAAGATTATAGCGAAAGCAAAACAGACAAAGAACAACGTCGGCGAAGTTCAATCCTTGGCTTCTGTAGTGACAAGCTGAGGTGCATTAAAAACGGTAAATTTATTTTATAATTTTTTTCACTAAAAAAACATAAACATTGTAACCGCGTGCGCAGAAAGATAAAATAACTCGGTCATAGTTATAACTTAAGTATAAAGTTTTTTTTGTTATATGTTTTAAGTTTTTGCATAAAATAGTTTGACATTGTTAAAGCTTGGTATTGTTTAAAAACGACTTATTAATGTTTCTTAGCATATTTGGTTTATTATATGAATCATAGAACATACAATTATAAAATTTATTTGTGTTTTTGTAATAATTTCGAAGGTTATAATAATTTTATGCGACGCATTAGAAATAGTTTAAGCATTAAAGTTAATGAAAAAAATAAACAATATATTTTGAACTTCGAACTAACACACTAAGAGAAGTAAAACAGTTGATTATCTAATAGATATTTTAGATAAAAACTATATAGTACTTTTTTTATACTGAATTTATATTAATTTAGTTTTTTTTTTTGTTATATAATATACTAATTAAATTAATAACAAGAATATCTTATATTTAAAGCAGAATCATTTTTTAAAGTAAAGTTTTTAAAAGTAAAACTAGCAATAAGATAAATTCTTATTGCTAGTTTTAACTAGATCATATTTTTAATTGCAACCATTTAAAATATATCTAAAAAAAAACAGAAAAATCAATTCCCAATATTACACTTTAAAACACAAATAGTCTTTTGATGTTCTATTCAAATTATTTTAGAGTTAAGTTAATATGTAACTAGAGAAAGATAGCAGTTTTTCACCTAATTTGACTGAGGTCAAGTAGTTTTTCACGAAACAAATTAAATGAAAAACGACGTTAGCGAGAAATAAACCGTTTAAAATTTATAAAATGTATTTAAGCTTGATTCGAACATTTAAAAATAAATAATACAATGCTAAATTGCTATAACTTTTGTTTATTGAAAATTATTACAGTTTTGAAATAAACTTTTATAAAACCTTTTTTCTTAGTTTTTGGTTAATTGAAATTTTAAACCTTATTTTGTTTTAATCTTATGACAAATCACCCCAAATATCTTATTTAAATAACAAAGTTGGTTTTAGTTGTTAGTTAAGGTAACAAAATTTTAGATAACGTTTATGAAAAGGCATCTACTAAAGAAAACAGCAATAGAATTGACGTTACTCTTGAAAACGGTAGATTTTTTTTTTTTAAGTTTTCTAAAAGTTAGAATTTTTAGAGTTAAGTTACTAAATCTACATGTTTTTTTTATAAATAGCCTTGCATATATTTCAAAATATATAGAGTTCAATGATGAAAATAGTGATGTTTTATTAATTTAATTTATTTTTTTGCAATTCTTTTATTTGGCAATTTTAAAGTATCAATAGCGTTAATAAAGTTATGAATTATTAAGTTTTACAACCAAAAGTTGATACTTCAAATTACGTTTATTCAATTTAAAACATTTAAAACTGTAATAGTTGAATGAAAAAATTAAAATTGTTCAATTATACCTCACTCAAGTTGTGTTACTTAATTTTGTCCATATTTAAAATTCCCTTGTTTAAACTTAAAAATCTAAACTTTCGAGTTTCAACAATTTAAATTGATTTAAAAAAATTACAATATGTTAACGTTATGTGGATACTTTATAATTTAGTAAGTATAACTTTCTATTCTGTTGTTAATAGTCTTTTTTAGCAATTTACATGGACTTACATATTGTTGTACACTATTTGTTTCGGTGAAACTTTTAAGAATCAAAAACAAATATTGGTTTATATTTTAAACATTAAGTTTATTAAAATTAGGTCATGCATCACATAATAAAATAATTTAATAAAGTTTTTAATTTGAGTATTAAATGGCATATTTTTAAATAAAATACTTTGTCAAAATTTTAAATATAACACGCAGATTTTAACCGACAAAAATTTAATTACGTATTTTATATTTAAATCAAAATAAAATTCAACTTACTTAACAAAAAAACAAGCACAGAATACTTGAACTAGACAAATAAAGCATTAGAACATTTAATACTCAATAAAAAAGATTACGTACAACTCAAATAATTGAGAAATTGATTTAGTTGACAAAAAAAGGTGCTAACTTAATGGTTGTTTTGTTGTAATTGACTATTTTTTATTTAAATACTGTTATGACAATATGTTTATCGCAAACTTTCTGATAACTAGTGATTATTTGTATCTAAATTACTTGCAACTTTGAATAAATTTTAATTTTTATGTTGTTATAAACCATTGTCCTTGTTAATATTCTTCTTCAAGAAGCTTACCAAACGTAATAACGTATTTTTCTAATTTGATACAATTTTTATCAAACTGTAAACATTGTCTAATGAGTTTTCATTACAAAATGGTAGGTCAAGCTAAAACTAACTTTGGAAGTAACATACTGATTGGAAAAGATCTAAAAAAATCACAAGCAAATGATGTTGAAAAAACTAGCTGCAGTAATCAGTTTCAACGAAACGGTAAATTTATATGTTAAAATTACTTTTTAAGGTTAAAACATATCTTTAAACTTGTTTGATTTACATTGTATAATGGTATTAATCTTAATCTTTTTCATTTATATTTTTTAGTTTGTTTAGTAATTTTGTTTGACAACTTATACTTTCTATTAATGAACAAGAAACAAAATCATCACAGTTATAACAGTTAAACTATTTTTATTCGATAATAACAAATTCCAAATGCTTTATCACATTTTAAAACTTTGACGATTCAACGGATGTAGAAAATTGAATTTCAGTAAAAGAAATTACCATATTTTACAATCTGCGCTTCAAAACCTTACAACTCAGTCTTTGATAATTTAATTGGGTATTATCAACTACGTCATTTTAAGTTTTGAAAGTATAGCAAAGCTCATTATTAAAAACTAAAACAAATTATATATTCATTATTAAAAATCCGATAAATAAAAGTTTGATATTTTTATTTACTACAATGCAACCTTAACAGTTAAGCTTTCATTAGTTTTTAGTTTAGCTTTTTTTAATTCTATTTTTTACTTGGTAGTGTAAAAAAATCAATTTTAGAACGGCTTTAATTATTCAATCTTATAAAAACTTATCTTTCGAAAAATAAATAGTTCAGATATCAAATTTAAAAATATTCTAATATTGCACATAAAACTATGACACTTTGCGACATTAGTAATAACTATAATAGTGAATTTTTAAGCTATTGTAAAACATACTATTTCAAAAAACACACTTTTAAGCAGCTTAGCTATGCTTTTAAAAAGTAAATTTTAAATCAGTTGAATTTTAAAGTATTAAAGTATTAATTTTAAAAACAAAAATAATCTCATCAAAAAAAATTTTAATAAAAATATCATAAAAATCGTTTAAAATAAAGAAATAAAGTACCAGAATAAACAAATTTCATTTATGTGTGTTAAACTAAGAAATGGTAGTTGAGCTTAATTTATACATCTCTACTAAAAATAAGCGACAGAAATTTCGACGTTCGAGCCAAAATTTACTGAATCGTGATTTATGAGGAATCATTATAATGTAAATACTTATTAAAAATAAACAAGCTGTTTATGATTAACTTACTAAATTTAAAAAAGAAGAATGCTATGTTTCCTACGTCTGTTGTTTGGTAAATTTATGTGAGATTATATAGATTTAAACCTTATGAAAACTTATTTTTATACCAATAAAATAATAAAAGATTAAAGTTATTTTGTTACTAAATCAATTCTTGTATATGATTTAGAACTTATTTATTGAATGGATACTTTTGCTAATTTTATTAATATCAAAAAAGTTTTTATCTTAATCAATATAGTTAATAGTAGCAATTTGAGTTCGACTCGATGACTGAAAAGTATTTGAGTAAATCACCATTTTTATCAAAACTTTGATTATAATTTTTTCGTTTGGTTTTTATTTTATTAAAAAAATTTTGAATAAGAAAAAAAATGTTTTAATATTGATACTTTTAGAAATAGTCAGTGTTTTTAAACTAATGCAAGATTTCAGACCAAAGGCGTAAAAATGTAAAAATCGGGAAAGTGTGTAAGAAAAAATTGGAAGCAACAAAAGAAAATGTTTACGATAAACCAAACGGTAAGTTTATGAAATTAAGAGTTTAAATGTCAAAACTAGTAAAAATATACTTATTTTATTTATAATTAGATTTTACTGAGAGATGTATCAAATATTATAAAATTTTATTTCAAAACTTAAAGTATTTACTTAACTGTTTTTGTGTATATTTTTGTCAACTTATAGTTTTAGCCGGTAAATGACTTTGTATTGATTAAAAACTTATAGTTGTAAATTTTAATATTCTAATCCAGATGATAAAATAAATATCTAAGTTAAACACAATAAAACTTATGGAAAAGGTAAAATTAACAAAACTATGGAAAATCAAATTAACATACTTCAAAATCAAAAACTCACAATTTTAACAATTTAAACTATGACAGATCAAATTCCGACATTTTAAATTTTGACAATGCAAAACTTTGCAACTTAAGTTTTCGACATTTTACCATAATTTGTACTGAAATGGAATAAAAAATAATGATAATAACTAAGAAACGCTTAAAGATTGCATGTACACTTTATTGTATTTTAGTAAAGTTTAAGTTTATAAAAAATATTAAATATGTTATTATTATACTTACATAATATAATACAATAGTTAAAAATAAGAGAGGTTTATATAAAATTAGTTATGTTCTTAATAATAAATTTTTTTTTTGTTATTCTCAATTTTTTGAATGGAGAAAATAATTTTGTTTTTTTTTTGAAGTTTCAAGTAAAAATTATATAATTATTAGTGATAAAAATAACACTATGAGACAGGTTAACAAACAAAATAAGAACATTATTAAATTAATATTATATCTTATAACAAGATCTCAAGCCTAATATTCATACACAATTAACACATATATATATAATCAAAAATTCTTAAATACCCGATTAAATTAATTGTTTGCTTAAAACTGGATTTTAACGTTTAATTAAGATTGCTTCACTTATCAAAGTTTTAAACTTACTTCTACTTTCTTTTGAAATACCAAATTTGCTAGCTTTTTTTTTTCGATTTTTGTTATAGTCCAATTTTAAACAAACAATTAATTACACCGGGTTCCACCAACACATTTAGAATCTTAGATTAAATATATATATATATATATATATATATATATATATATATATATATATATATATCATTACTTTGTATAAATGTTAGTATTGTAAATTTATTGTACTATATGATACCAATGTATAAACTTATATGTTATTGTTACAGATGTTTGTTACTATTTATGTTAAAACCTTTTAAAAACCTGTACTTGTTGAAGATTAAGATAATTTTACAAATTTAAGGAAGTTTTCAGTTTATAATTTAATAACTAACAATGCTAAATCAATTGATAGATAACCTCATTTAAAGTGTAAATCAAGTAGGTTTTTTAATAATATTTTTTGATTTAATTTTTTTTACTTCAATCAAATTTCGAATAATATACTTTAAATGTTTTTTAAAAAAAATAAGACAAATTTTTAGGAGATGAAAAGCCTGCAGGTAATGCAACTTTCAAAAGAACAAGGATCTTTAAAATAACCGATGAAAAGACTAGTTGCAGTGAATACTCTCAACAAAATGGTAAATTCATTTGTGTAAATAACAATTTAAAGGTTAAAATATGTTTTTTCATACCTTTGTTGTTGCTTAATAATTTATATTCTGCTTTAGGATATATAAAAATGTACTTATATATAGAAATACAACTAATCTTTTAATTGTTTATATATATACCAGCGTTTTCCAGAGTAATGATGAAGTTTAATGGCAATTTTTATAAGAAGTAACAAAAAACACATGATGATGTGTCAAAAAATTTTGAATACACTTAAGTATCTTATTTTAAAAACAAGTTCTGTAAAATTTATTATTATTTTGTATTGTATAGCAGTCAATCTTCTTAGGCAGTTATTTTCTTATTGGCATTTTTCGTTTCTGTAGCTGCAGGTTTTGTTTGATTTTCAAGTTTTAAATTGTTTAATGTTTTGTTATTGTGTATGAAAATTGTTGTTAAAAACTTTATGGTTTGGGTGGTTTGTGTAATATTTACTTTTGTACTTTTTAATAACATTATAAATTGTATTTACATAAGTAATTTAAAAATTTTTGGTTCTGCTTGACTAAGCCATTTAAAACTTAATAAATTTATAAATTTAACTCAGACTGTTTAAATTCTATAGTTATATCTATGATTATTCAGTTAAAGTGCTTGAAACTCTCACTATAGAAACTACAGAAAAGTCATAATAGTTATAAACGTGGTATCGTAGCTTACCATATTTCAAATATGTTGCTCAAATTTCCGACATCTAAAGTTTTAATACTTTGAAACAAAGATTTTTGAAAATTAAACATATTAGTTATAATTTAAGTTTTTAAACTAAACCTAAACCATTTTTTAATGCAATCTTATTGATAAAACAACTATCAACAAATAAAAAATGGACTTGAATTAGCACGACTATTTTTAAACTAATAGTTTTTTACTAATACATTGAAGTAACAAACTTAAAATAGTATTTTAATTAGTTTCAACTAAAGTGTTACGTTTTGTAAGTATAAGCATTTCATATCGTAAACTGTCAATTTTTTACAAAAACGCAAAAAAATTAAGAGACTAAAATGTTTGTTGGGCATTGTAGTTTATGTTTGAGTTTATTAAGTTTCAAAGGTACTTTGCAAGGTTTTTTAAACATAACAAGCCTAAAAGACTTTAATTTGACGACTCGTGATTTATAAAGAAATTTTAAAGTCTTTGATACCTATCAAGAATAAAACGAATTTCTATTAATACATTACTGTTGGAAGATTTTTCTTCTTAAATAAATACCATTTAAAGCTGAAAAAATAAAAAAAAGCTTTATTTTTTAATAATTTGATGTTTTTGTCTTACTTCCATAAATCTTTATAAACAATGAAATTTGAGTAAATAATTAATTTTTGAATAAGTTTGTTACTTGCAATATCATGACGTAAACAATAGATATTTTAGGTTTGAAATGTTAATAACTGTAGATAGTAATTATCCTAACTAAATAAAATTCAAAATGAAGTTATAAAGAAAAAAACTTAAAACATTTAAATCAATATACACTTTACTTTTTGAAAGTTTTAAACATGCCAATCAAAATTTATTTTCAAATATGCCTAAACAGATTTGTTATAATAACAATTTATTAACTATTTATCAGTTGAATATAATAAAAATAACTAAGTTAAAAAACAGTAATTAAAGTCAAAATATAAATAAAACATCTAAGGTTTTTCTTAAGGTTTTGTAAGTTGAATTAAATTGTCTTAGTTTATACGTGCTAATTATTTTATCGTATATTTACTTTCGTAGTTTAAATTTTCATAGATTAAATGATCGCAGTTTGAGTTGTTTTAACTTAAACACATATTTTTTCAATATGAAAATTACAGAACTATATCTTAAACTATCCGTTTCAAGTTGTTTTCATTTTAACTATCTTAAACTATCAGAAACAGCTTATCAGATTTAAGTTAAAATATCTAGGGTTACTTAAAGTACTTTTCTTGTCAGTGTTCAGATGATAATAGTGGTATGAAAACTTAAGTAAGTAAACTTGTCTCACAACATATATTAGTCCAGGCTTAGGCTATGATGGACTTTGACCAATACGTTCTCTCATTTTTTGTGAGAACAACTATCAAAAATATCTGTTTTCCTCTTTAATTTCAGTCAATTACAGTAACCTCTCGCTTATTTACGCACATTGTGTCCACAGAAAAAGTGCGTAAAGATATGAGAGATCGCAAAGATATGAGAGGTACCAAATATACTTACTCTAATGGCTGTTTATTGATATTGCTTCTAGTTAAAGCAGACTGGGGACTTTCCAACTTTTAACAACTTGTTTACTTTGTTTATAAATATGAAAACAAAAGATAAAACTATACATATATTAAAAACAAAGGTTTTAAATTTATCTTAAATAATAATCTAATTTTTGCTTCATCTTTATTTATATGTGACTTGTTTGATACTTAATATTTATATACTAGTCTACTTAGCAAATTCAATTTATAATTAAGCATTTATTTACAATTAAGAAATGATGTGGTGTCTATATAAAAATTTGTTTCTACAGTCTTTTACAAAAATATGCATTTGGTGCTGTAATGGATTTCTTCTTTTGAACAAAAACATATAAATATAAGAAAATATTTATTAAAAACAGTTTATATTAATAAAACTATTTTTAATTTGACCTTTGCCCACATAAGGATAAACTTGTCTTGCATTGTATTAAAGATGTATTAACTTAATGTTTATCAGTAAGTCAAGGAACATAAGTTTACAAATTCTAAAGATATAGAGAGGTGTGTTAGCATATAAAAGCATATTTTGAATTAAAAATATACAATAAACCTATTTTGTGCAATATTAAAAAAAAACTTTTTTTTGAAATTTTTAGAATTCTTAAATGCGTAACTAAACGAGAGTGCGTAACGTCACGAGTGCGTAAAGATGCGAGAGGTTACTGTACATCTAAATATCAAACGAAATATAATAGCTTTATCTTAAATGTATTTAAGTAATTTTTAACAGCATAGACATTTAATTCTTACTAAAATATTTTAATCAATCAAACAGAAAGGAACAAGAAACTTCTTTTTCCGCAGCTTGTCAAATATACTGACAATTTAGAGAAGGCTTACGGTGAGTAGTTTATTTATTTAAGATAAAAACAGTAATTCAAATATCAAATTAAACTTCAATTATGTATAAATATTTAAGCTTTATTTTTTCAACCACTTAAAAATTTATAAGTATTAAAACTTAATCGAAAATATTTACAGCCAGATCGATTTTTAAAAAAGCCAGAAAGTGAAACAAAAATTTTTAATACAAAACTTAATTAAAATGATAAACAATAACAAAATAAAAAAAAAGAAGTTTTTAAGTTGGATGAGCAACGTACGGCCCGCGAGCCGAAGCCTATAAAGTGGCAATTACTAACCCTAAAGTGTTTACAAAGTTTAAACGAAATCCATTAAATCTAGCCCACAAAGTCAAACTTTAAAGTTTACACTTGATTTTTCGGGTTGAAAATGTACAACAAAAAAAATTTTTAAGTAAATTTACGGGAGATTGAACACTTACAAAAAGTAACTGAAGGTCACAAAAAACTAAAGTTTTTACGAAGCAAATTGTATAATTTTCTTGACTTAAATAAAGTTGAAAACTCGGACACACCAAGGTCATCTGGCACCAAGAATGAAAACCTACTCAAATTTTAAACCTTAACTTATATCTTTTTTTATTGTGTAATTTTGATAAACATTTAAATACTAAAAGGTGTTGAAAGAATACAAAACAAAAGAAAATCTATTGGTGGAAACAAGACAAAAAGTAAAGATGAAAGTATTTGGGTCCTTACTAACTTTGAAGTAATTGCAAGTCGAAAAAAATTAGAATAGTATGAACTTTCTAAAAGGAAAACGCCAGATAATAAAGTCTTGCGTGCCAAACAGAGCCGAGTAAGGTTTTACTTGTATTATAATGTTAGGTTATTTTTATACCATAGATGACAAAAGTTTTGAGTTATTTATAGTTTTTTTAGAAACATAAAACAACTAATTTAGTTTGTAGTTTTAACTATATTTTATTTCTATGATATATCCTTTAAACCAAAGTATTTTGAACTATGCAGTATCGCATTTTTTGCTATTTTGATAAGTCAGTTAGTAATAGCTTAGTAAATGGTCATAAAGGTGTTATTTTAGTTTGGTGAGTTTCATATTTATTGCATTATTGTTTGCATTTATATTATATAAATTTAGGCTCAGTCTTTTTTTAATATTCTCTACAAAAAAGTAATAGTTTGCGGAAACAGAAACTACTAAAAGTTTATTATGCTAAAAAAGTAATGAAAACTTGAATTAGGACTATAAAAACTTCTAAAACTTCAAGGTTGTATTTTATTATTGATAATCATTAAAATTAAATTCAATTTTAAACGGGGAAGTTTTAATCTCTTAAGCATGAACTCAAATTATTTTGTAATTGTATCAATATGTTCTTTATAATTAAACTATTACTACTAAATGCTTTTGCTTCATATAAAGGTTTTCATTCATTGCGTTTCTTAACGTTTATCCAGAGATAAACTAGTGTGCCTAAAATTTACTTTACTGTGCACAAAAGACATTAATAAAGTTAAAAAAAGCACCATTGTTTTTTTTTAAGTTAGTTTAAAAACTACTTTTCTGATTCTTTACAAAACATTATGCAATTTGTTTAATAATTAAAACTTATAACAAAACCTTGTGTGATGAACAATGAATTGCAATCTAAGTATTTCTACACTAATGTTAGAATTTATAACAAAGTAATTTTTAAAGATACTATCACATTTTAAATAGTAAGTTGAAAAACAAGTTCAGGAAAATTTGTAAATTTCAAACCTGAGTAGTCTGAAACCTATTAAGTTTTTTTAAGAAACCTAGACCTTTAGATTAAATTTCAAATAGTATTGTTTTCTAAAGGCAAGAAGTAATGGTGTTGAGGTCGTTGGAAGCTCGGCGTATGAGATACAGAAGAGGCTCCAGAGAAACAAAATTAGTTCTAAGCGTTTTAGCATGGATGAACTCCTGATCATTTTTAAAAGAACTAATGGTTTGTATTACAATTGTGTGTGAGGTTTAAAAATTAAATTCTAATTCTAATTTATGTTTTTAAATAGCTTCTTTAATGTAAGTACTACAAAACAACAAGTTTAAGTATCTATAATATTTCTACTAAGCTACATTGTTGTGTAAAGAGTTTTAATTGTATTTTAATTTTTAGGCCATCTACGTTTCAAGTTAGAACAAGACAACAATGTTGAAGAAAACAAAGCAGAAAGTGGAAGAGAGGTGGAATAAGCTTAAATTTTACAAACTATCTAAATATATATATAACTTTAAAAGTTTAATAGGGTATCTATAAGTTATTAAAACAATAGTTTTGTATAAAAGTTTGTCAAACTTAAAACAAACATAACATTTTATAAAGATTATATAAACTCAAATACAAAAAACTATTAAATAAGCTGTACTTTTAACCATTACAAGTTTTTATATCTACAATTTCTAACTTAAGTTACGATAAACTAGAGCATCTTATTATCTAACAAACTTAGCTATATTAATTCAACTGTGTACACAATTTTAGGCTTCATCCAGATTAGGGGGAAAACCGGAACAAAAAGAGCCTCCAAGGCAGATTACTGTTTCTTATCACTAAACATGTTTAATAAGAAAGAGTTTGTAGCCTGCTGATGAAAGTTAAGTAAAAGTGCTAATTAGAATTTAAAACGTAAAAAGTTTATTTTAAGATTTTTTACAGCTTATCACATGTTTTAAAAGTTTAAAATTTTATTTTAAAGTTGTGCAACGCACGTGTAAAGGTTAAAGCAAAAGTCCATTTAACGTAATAATTTTTAAATAATTTTAATTTAAAACTTTTTATTTTGATCTTTTATATTTGTGCTATAGTTTTCAACAGATATATTTAAATAACTTAAAAAGTTTTTAATGTAATTTTTTTTTCTTTATTTTTTGTCAGTTATGTTACTTTTTATTATGATCAAAATTTTTGAAGGTGAGCGTTTTAAAAGAAATACAATGTAGAGTTATCTTTAGAACTCTAACTTTTTTCTAATCAATTTATGTTCATTTTTGAATTTTAGGATTTTTGATAAATTAAAATACTTTTTAAAATTTCCTTAAGTTTATAAAAAGTTTCAATTACGAAACAAGTTATAAAAACTTTTTTTCATAATTTCAATTTTAAATTCGTTTAAAGTAGTTTGATTGTTTTTAACTAGTCAAGAAATTTAAATTAGAAATTCTATTTAGTAATTACGTTTTTTTGTATTATTTGTTCTTACGTAAATCTATAAGTCGTTAAACTGTCACATCAAAATTCATTTAAGAAACTTTATAATTTCTTTTGTTCCATACATCATTTGAATACTTTCTAATCATCTGAATAATTGAATTAAAAAAATAATAATAACATCTTTTTGAAAACTGTTATAAAAACTCACTAAACTTTATTTAGTATGGACATTAATTGTTTTTGATATTTGGTTTTTTAAAAGGACAACTATATTTTCTATTATTTTAATATTTTTGATGAAAACCTTTTATTCAACGTATTCTACTTAGTTTTGAGCTGTCTTCTGCATTAAATTTACCAAATAAAAATTTAAAATCATGTATGGTACTTTGCAAAGACGTTTTATTTATATTAATTGTTTATAATAAAAGTTTAATTTGTCACTTAAACTTTATTTTAAAGTGTTGAACTATTGAATGAAAATACTTTGTCATAAAACAAGTAACTTTAAGATTGATATATTTTAAATATTTATTAACTTGTTTCTTTTTACTGTTGTATCTCAAATAACCAATTTATTAGAATTTTCTAAAACAGTTTTTATAAAAAATATAATGAGTTTATAGAAGATGTTTTAAACATAAGGTTTAAATTTATCATTTTTAATGAGGATTATCGTTTGCTAAAAACACCAACATTATCATAAATATTATAAAGTTGTATTAACACTGCAGATAAAACGTAATATTTATTTAAAATAAAATGCTGACATAGTAGTGCATGTACTTATGGTTAATTATTTTTTTATAACATTTATAAAGGAGTATGTTTACTTATTTATGGTGTAGTTAGTAGTTAAATTAAAGTGCTATTAGTTAATGAGCTGAAAAAAACTTTTCTTTTTTCTGCAAGTACAGAATATAAAGAACCCAAAAGAATTTAATAAGAGTTTAGTAGTTTTTAGTACTCTAAACTGGTTTAAATTTTTGATAATAAAACCAGGTATAAAATACAATTATAGAATAGGTCATTTAAAGGTATGTAACATAGCTTACATACTTTATACACATTAAAATAAATGTTTATTATAACAAAAGTTTAATTAGCACAAAAAATAAAACTTTAATAAAAACTGTGTGTTGTAAAAATCGCGTAACTTTTAAACGGTAAACTGACTTATATTTGGAAATGTTCACCGAAGTAAATAACAAGTAATTACTTTTTATACCATTGTACGATGTGTTGTTTTAGTTAGCTTATAGCGTAATTACCAGACTTCTATCAGTAAACCGCCATACAATTACTGAAGCAACAAGTTTTAGATTATTTTTAAAGTCTTATATCTTAAGTTTTCGAAACTTTTTATTTTACAAAATATAAGATGTAACGCTAGAAGGCGTTAAATCCTAGAGATCCTGATAAGCTAGGCTTATCGAAATATATACCAGGGGCGTGTTATTACTTGTTTCCTGTGAACCCCATGAAAAAAGAGAAAAGAAAAATAAAGATTTTTAGAATATCACTAAATTCGTTGTTTATTGACTTTGTTTTGGTTATTTGATAAACTTTGAATAATGAATGTTAAATTTATAACAGTGAAAGATGAAAACGTTTCCTTAACAAAAAATTATCCTTTTTGCCAAGCTGAAATAGATTTTAAATAAAGTATTTATTGTGACGTCATAATAGGTAAAAATTTTAAATTATCATTTTTTATCTATGAGCCGTTTTACTAAGATGCTTTTAGTTCTTACTATATTTGTTACATAGTATAAATAACTTTTGACACAGTATAGTTTTTGAAAGAGTAAGTACAATTTTACTTAAAATGTCCAATATAATCACTAAAGTTTTATTTTACCAAGTTAGTTTTATATAATAATGTTGTGTTAAGCTTTTGTACTTTAAGGTTTATATTTTTTTTGTTTATGTGACAACCAACTGGGTTTAAACCTTGAAAAGTTTTAAGTTTCAGTTTAGAGAGTTTTTAGATTATCTTTAGACCACTTGGCAATTTATTCTTTTATCATTTAATGGTATTTTGATTTTTTTTTTATATAAGTTGTTTTATTTTTGTATATCCACAAAGTTGGTTCTTGATTTATTAAAAATTTTAACTCAGAGAGGTTACAAAATCATCATTAGAATTCCTGCACCATCAGGCAAACATTTAGTTATAATTTAGAGATATTTTAATTTTGTTGTAAAAGTCAAAACATTTTTTGGTAATTACCTAGGATAATGTTGCACCAATATCAAGCTGAAATTATATTGTGTTTAATATCTTTTTGAACCATAAACTTAAGCTTAAAATAAATATTTTAAGCCTTGTATGATAGATATAAAATTATTCTTCGTTTTAAACAACCTATATAAATACATAGTTAGAATTAAGTTCATTTGTTATAAATTAAAATGGTTTATTGATTTTTCTTACAGTATAGGAAAGTGTATAAGTTATTTTATAATTTGCTTTATCTTAAAAATAAAAGAAATTAAATATATAAGTTTTATTGGTTTATGATAAATAAGTTTTATTTATATATCTATAAAATATATTTTTAAAGCCTATAATTATGGTAAAAAACAACATTGAATTTAGTATAATTTCAGCTTGATGTTAGTGCAACATCATCCTAGGTAATTACCCATTTTTTTAGTAAAATTTCATTTTCTATGAATTTAAGTACTTGAAAAAATATTTTTATTATAAATATAGATTTTTCAGGCTCTTATAGTTTTAATTTATCTAAATTTAATTCAATTTACTAAAAAAAAATATATAATATTATCACATTACTACTTTTAATTTTTTTATTTCCAAGCAGAATAAAAAAATTTAAACACAGAGCTTTTCGGTTAAATATTGCGAACTTAACTGGCAGTGCATACCTAAGAAATGCGTACTTAAGCGGGAAATTATCAACAAAAAAAATCTAGACACGCCCTTGATATACACCACAGATGTTTTAGTGTCAAAAAAATATGTGGTCTTTTACAAATTTTCATGAAACTCCAATCAGCGTTGCTAAAATTTATATTTTGAGAAATAAAGCTAACTTTAGTCTAATATAGTCTAATTTTTTTAGGCTCCTATGCGTCAATCATTAATAAATTAAGTGCAAAAAACGTCAAGTTTTCAAACCGCTATATTTAATGAAATTTCATTTATATAGGCCCTCTTTTACAGTCATATTCACATTTGCTAGGCTAGACTGGCCGCTAGAGTGTTGAAGACGAATGAAAACTATGACATTCAGTATTAATACATACGTGAAAACTTTGTTATTTTAAAATTATGATAGACACCACAAAAGTAGACAAAATTTTTATTTATTTGATCTTTTAAAATACTTCTTGTTTAACCTGGTTTGTATTGTATTTAAGTAGTCTTTTGATATTAAAAGTTTATTAAGTTATTTATTCTATAACAGGTTTGCATAATGCCTAATAAATATTAATTACGGTAGACTTTCTCTTGAGTTCGCACTTTTTACCTAAAAAAAGTCAAATTTATATTTTCTTAAGTTTAAGATAAAAAAAAGTTTGTTACTAACTAAGTATCAATAAAACAAAAAAAAATAATATTTAATAGCTCATATAGATCTATTTTTTTAATGAATGTTTGTTTTATGTTTTAGTAGATTTCATGTTTATTCATAACATTATTGCATATAACATATTGAAATTTGTCATTTTGTAAAAATAAATGATAATGCATTTTTGAGTTCGCCTTTTTTCTATTTTGTTCAAAGTGCGAACTTAAGCGGAAGTCTACTGAAACTATTAGATGGTTTATGTTTTAAAAATGTTAATAGTTTTTTTTTGACCTGGTTAATTTTGTAGTTTATATTTGTCGTTTTACATTACACTAAAAGTTTTTAAAGCATAGTGATTAAAATATTTGTTTGAAAAATATTTATTTAATCTTGTTTAATCTGTTTATTCAATAAATAAAAAAATCTTGATAACCATTAAAGTTTTTATGTCAAAAAAGATTTTTTTGGTTTTAAAAGAGTATAGATTTAAGGTCTTTATTTGAGTTGACTTAAAATTTTTCATCAAAAAGATTCTTAAACTCAATTTTATTTTCTAACTTGATTTATTATTGTTAAGAAATTCATATATTGAGGATTTTCAAACTATTAATACAACTTTTTTTTGTTTTATCTTAATTCAAAGTATCTTAGCAATTAGAATGTGTTGTTTATTTTAATATTTCAACACTAGCTTTTAATTTTTCACTATTTTTCTCTGATAAATTATTATAGGTTAATAGCTAGAAAAAAAAAACACAATTAAATAAGCCATCAAAAAGACTGCTACAGTTACAAAACAAAATTTTAACCTAATTAACAGTTTTTTTTTTAATTGATTACTATCTGTTCACAGAATTAACTGTAAAATATTTGATTTTTTTTTGAATTTAAATTAAGATAAAAAAATTTGTTAGAATTAAGGTTTAGTTTCCTTAAGGTTATTCCAAGTCAAATACTATTTCATGGTATTCTACTACGCAACATATATTTTAAAATGTTTAAAATTAAATTTTTAACTTTACAGCTAACTTGCTTATAATATATCTTCGCATTGAAATTTATAATTTTACTGCATTAACTGAAGCTGTTAATGAAACTACTTTTCATGTGAGATAATCAATCAGTCGGTCAAACTTCCTCAAACTAGATCATAAATTATGTTTCAATATTTATTTCATTATGTGTAAAATAAACTGTTCATTCTTTTATAGTTTTTTAATCTCTGGTATAGTAATTTTAGAATATGCCTATTTATAAAAAAAAATTAAGTATTTTGTGCGGCTTAAATAAGTTACGTAGTATTAACTTCTAAATGTCCAAAATTCATTATGAGAGACTATTACAATGCCAGGTTTCAGTTAAGATTTTAGATGGGTAGCATACGGTTCAGATTCAGTCAAATTTTGACCCGCTAAATAACTTGAAAACTATTTTCTGAAAAAATAAATAAAATTAGTTTTTTGATACTTAATATATTTGAAATACGCTTTCAACTTGGGTATCAGTTAACAATAGTATTTCTTAGATCACAATAATACTAAACATTTTATTACAATTTCCCTCCAGTTTTTTTATTTTCTTATACGTTATTTTTTTAAATTATGCAGCCCGCAATCTTATTTTTTCACGAGTTGAAACTAGAAAAGACTTTTTAGTAAATATGAATTGCTGACTACAAAACTTGTCCACCACTAACCTAAAAGTTTTATTATTTTTGAAACAATTCATATTAAAAAAGGATTGATTACAAGTTACTAAAGGATTTTTAATAATTAAGTATTTTTATATACTTTACTGGGCTTATAAGAAAATAACTGTAGATTATTTTCTAAAGCCCTGTAAACTACTTTAAACATAGTCCAAAAGTGCGTGCGTAAGAAGTACCGGACTGAATTACATTTCAAACACAACTTTTTTGGCTTAAAATTTTGTACTCAAGAGATAAACTACTTTGTAAAATCGTGGGGGGCGATTTTTTTTCAAATTTCTGAAAAGGGGGCGATTTAGTAAATAAGTTTGGGAAACCCTGGTGTACACTGTGCGTAAAGTCATTGAACATCAGCACAAAAGCATTTATTCAATGTGTCAATCCTCTTTGTAAGTCTTAAGAAAGCAAAAAACGAGTGATAAGGCTGCAGAATAAACCAAACAATTTTTAAGATTTTATTTTATTTAAAACTTCAATTAACAATTGACATTCCATATTTAACCCGAAACTTGTAAAAGTAAAATAATAAAAAAAATCTAGTTTTTATTGATTGTGCTGTGCAAGTAGATAGATCTGGTGAAAATTAACAGATACTTTAAGCCATTTTTTATCAATTATCAAACTTCTGGCTACATACAAAGCTTTTAAAACCAAAAAAAAATCAGTTAAATTATTGTTTCGAACATACAAACTTAAACTAAAAAAAAAATTATCTGTAAGCCCACCACCTTTTGCTTAAATTTATGCAAAACTTTGTAATGAACTTGAGGTAAATGGTTGCATTAAACTTTTTATCATTTTTATGAGTACACTAAAATAAATACTTCATTAAAGAGTTGAAAATATGAGTTAAATCCACTTAGAAAAATTTTGTTGTGCTTTCAGAATTAAGGAAGTATAACAATGATAAATAAAAATGTATTCCAGAAACCTGGAAGGTTTTGCACCCAAAAACAAAATTTGTTTCAATCAAAAGCAAAATAATAACATAAATATAAATGTAAAGTTTAGGCTTTTATTTAATATTAATTGTTAATTGTATTTTAACGTAATCTGATAACTTAATTTTGTTTTTCTTTATTTTTTGTTTATGACTTGTATGCATCACTAGATAATTAACACTTACCGTTAATTTTGCTTAAGTCTGACGAGAACGAGCATAAAGTTAATTTTATAGGCAAATTTATTAATTTTTCAAAAAACATAAAAATTTAATGTCAATTATTTTCCTTACTTTAAAAGCTATCTAAAAATTTTTATTTTATTTTAGAGAACGCACATTTGTCTTTTATTAAAAAAAAAAATCTTTGGTTTGGGGATGGAATTATTTCATGGGGTCCCTCCAAAAATAAAGGTTTTTTTTTAGTTTTTTTTCATTATTATTTTTTAGAACCAAAAATAAATATTTTTTTTTAAATGTTTTTTTTATTTTCCTCTATTTTGCATGTTATCTAAACTCTTAAATAATTATTTTATGAATAATGTTAATATCTTTTACGATTTGGCCCAAAGTCAAAATGATGTATATTACACTATCATTTGCCTTGGCCATTTCCTAGATAAAAAATTGATAAAAGGAAGAAATAAATTAATAAGAATGTGCATTACAACAAATTTAATTAAATTACTTTAGTTTAAATAACATGCAAAATAAGAGAATAAAAAATTAAAAAAAAAAATATTTTTGGTTCTAAACAATAATAATGAAAAATACCAAAAAAAAACCCTTTATTTTTGGAGGGACCCCATGAAATAATTCCAACCCCAAACCAAAAATTTTTTTTTTAGTTAAAGACAAAGGTGCGTTCTCTAAAATAAAAAAAAAATTTAGATAGCTTTTAAGATAAGGAAAATAATCAATATTAAAGTTTTATGTTTTTTGAAAAATTAATAAATTTGCCTATAAAATTAACTTTATGCTCGTCTGACGAGATGTGTTGTAAGTAACTGTTGTTATATTTTGTGTTATTTTGAAATAAATTGACGTATGAGCCCTTTCATCCCTTTACTAATTATTGCCCCCAATTTACTAAAACTGCCCCTAAATGTGCAGTTCCGTTCAAATTAGAAAACTCTGCTCTAACGGATATTTTAGCCAAATTGTATAGTTTTTTTTATTATTTTATTTACTTTAATATTCTTACTTTGCTGTGTTCAAAAAGGTTGTTGTTTTTTTTTCTGATTTCTAATTTTTTTTATAATATATACAAATATGCCCGATTGTAATTTTTAAAAACCTTCAATTTTCTAACGGTCATTGCAGCAGAATTTTCTTTTTTAACTTATTTTAATCGATTAATTTAGAATATTTTAAATGGTTCACGCTTATTTTTATTTACATTGTTTTTATGTAAGACATGACCCCTGTATGTTTAAGTAAAATTATCATTAGTTAAACATGAAATTCCGTTTATTTCTTTTATGTTTTGTTTACGCAAACACAAAGTTTAAAGACAATAAATTCCATCTATTTTATGTTTAAGATAGTATACTAAACTATTTCGATCAATAAAAAATAGATTGTTTTAAAATTGTTTTCAAGCAAAAAGTAAAACTTTAAAATATCAGTAAATGATTTACAAAAGAATCTTAAGTAGGTTAAAACTAATTTAAACTTTAATAATAAATATTTAAACATTCGTTTTTTATGTAACTATATAATAAAAAGAAAGCATACATAGTAATAAATATAAGAAATTAATATTTATTTACTAAATTATTAAAGCCAGAACTAATCTGCAGTATCAAAAAGTCAAAAAAGATGACTTTGTAAAATAAACAAAAATTAAAATTTCAATGACAAACAATGTTGTTTATGTAAATTATTCGCAGACTATCTAAAATTGGAACGGCTCTAAATTGCACGAAGACAAAATTACACAAGGTTACTAAATTGCACGTAGGAACTAAATTGCACGAAGACAATTTTGCACGGAGGTCATTTTTGTACTAGAATAAAAATAAATCAGAAAAAGAAAAATCATATCAAAAAAGCATAAAATAAAACTTAAACATAAATTAATAGAAAAACAAATAAAAGAAAATACTGACTGAGGGTAAGGGTTAACAGTGATAGAAAAAATTGAAAAAAATAAAAATATTATAAAAATAATAAAAGAAAAATTTAGCCCGTGAAAAAATGTCTCCGTGCAAAATTTTCTGTTTGTGGATAAATGACCTTTCGTGCAAAGGTGTCTTATTGTAATTTTTTAAGCTCATGCAAAAGTATTTTCGTGCAACTTTATACCCACGTGCAAGTTTGTCCCCTCGTGCAAATATGAATGCTACCAATCAAAAATATCTTATTAAATAACTAGTATATAATCATAAAAAAGGAAAAAATATACGATATAAAAGTTTATGAAATAATCAAGTTTAATTTTATATTAGTTTAAAGTTTTCATAACCTAAAAATTAAGTTTAGTTTACATCATGATATAATTTCATAGTTTACTAAAAACTATTTGTTTTCATTATAAGTTTTTGAAAACTAAAAGTTTCACAATTAGAAAATTAATGGGTTTAACTTTAACTAATTTTATAAAAAAATAAAATAAAAAACAGCTACTATTACCTTCATCGCAACTTTTATAAACTTTATTTACTTTTTCCATTGATTTTCCTGTAAATAAATAAGACATTTGATAATAAAAAATTAAACTATTTTAATAGCAGCTTTTTGTTTTAACTGTACTTAAACGCTTTTTTTTTAAATATAGTTTTGTAGTTTTTGTTATACAAAATAAGCCGTTTTAGCTACAAAATCACTTTTATGAGATGAAAGATAACATATTCTGTTGATAGAATATACTAAAAAAATACTTTAAGCAAGTTAGAAATTACTGTTTTTAATTACTAATCCTACCATATTTATTAGACATTTTCATATAAATTTATATAAATACCTTTGTTTTTCACTACTCTAAACTTCCATACTATACCAACAACAGCAGTTAGTACTAATAAAAAAAAACACAACAATTCCAATAACAACTGAGTTTGAATTGTTCTTAGCTTTATGATAGTTTACATTATATGGTACGATTGAACTTGTAGTGGAATTTCCAATATTTCATCTGGAAATTTTGTGCTCTCTTTTAATTGTATTGTTGCGTTAAATGTCAAGTTTTTGGTTATTGAATCCTACAGATTAAAATAGTTTAACTAATAACGTTTTTAATTAAGGTAATTGAAAATGTATGTACACGGTTAAAATAAAGTAATACATTTTGAAAACTTTTTAAAACAAACTAACTTGTAAAAATTCAATAGATACTAATTAAGAATAGTTCTGTCCATATTTTTCTTCGATTGAAGCTTTTGTTTTGTCTTTTATTGTTTGTGAGTTTACTGAATAATAAAGTTGTAATATAGTAACTTTTTAGCAAAACAAAATTCATAAGTTTAGATATTTTTTTATCATTGTTTTTACTTTTTACAAAAAACAATATTGGTAAATCATACAAAAGTGCAGAAACTATTGCAAATTTCATGTTTTTTAAATAAGCTTTATAAATTACTAAACTTAAATGTCAAGTATAACAATATTCCAACTTTAAAAGACTGATAAACTCATTTAAGTCTTGTATTAGAGCCAGAAATTTTTTTAAGTTTAGTTAGTTTTAAAATGAATTATATCTTTTCTATGAAACTAATTGCTTAGTTTCAAAATCTGTATTATACTAAAGAGCTGTGCTTATAATCTTTGTCAATTTAATAAGCTAATTTCATTTTGTAAGTCCAAAAAAAAAAAGTTTTTCACTTGATTTAGATATTTTTCCTAACCAAACTAAACATTTTTATGACTATTTTTACCTGTGCTCGAGTTTACGTTGTATAGAATTATATCAGTAACTTTCGGCTTTGATTGAACTTCAAATTTACAACTATTGTTTGAAAGTCTAATGTTCCAATTACAGTAAACTCTTGTTAAATGTTTTTCAACAAGTTTAGGTGGGACTAGAGTAAAAAAAATATATAAAGAAAACGTGTTTGTTTAAATACAAAAACATTTTTTAACATTTGTGAAAGCTCTTCAAAGTTGAAGAAATTTTTATAATTTTAAGCAAAATTCTAAACTTTAGGTAAAACTATTCAGCTTAAAGTTTATACTGTAGGTACTTACCACTAGACAGTATTTGTACACTAACTTATTTAATAAACTATAGTTTTTAGTTATTTCACGTTGATAACTTTAGTTAAAAACTCACATACAACATTAAGATTTCTAACTGATGATATTCCTTTATTTGAATTACCCGTTAAGTAAGTATATTCAGAAATTGGTTGGCAAGTTATATTAATACCATCGTCTTTAAGTTTAAAAGACTTGTAGAAATTTTTAGTGCTCTGTTGTTGTTGAAAGTTACTACTATATAAAAAAAACTACTTTTCACTATGTAGCTCTACAAATCTTTACTTTATAAGTGTTTTTTAGATTACAGAACTTATTTAGTTAATAAAAGAAGGCAACATATACGTTACGACATTTACTTTAAACTTATTTTGTATTGTAACTTTTTAGCTTTAAATATCAAAGTTTGAAACTTAATGAAATAAAATATCAAATCATGTTAAGTTAAAACTATTACTATATATTCAAAATACTTAGGAACGAACTTTAGAAAGTTGATAGCAAACTTCACCGAAACAATACTTAACAAAGTTGACAAGAGGAACGGATTGATCAAATGAACACGAAATAGTCACAACAATTCCTTCTCTTACTTCAAAATTTCCGACTACTTTTACATTTGTCGGAGCTGTGTTATAACAAATAACTATAATAAAAAAAGCTCATTCTGTTTCTTTAAAATGTTTCAAGTTTTAGTATAAATAAAACAACAAAGTTATTCTAATTTAAACAAAAATACTTTAAAGTTCAAAAATTAAAACAATATTTTATGAAATTAAAAATAATATTTCTCAACAGAAAGACTAAGCAAAGTTAATTTTTCTTCCCATATTACAGTATATTGAATCTTAAAGTTAATTGAACGACAAAAAAAAGCTTAAATAGATTGGTCCGAGGTTATCGAGTCGTACACAACGATAACCTTTTAACGTCTTGTTCAGGACAGTAAAAATAAGTGAGTAAATTTAAACTGAGTAAAGTGTTTTTTTTTTCTCTGAATATTTTCAAAACTTTTATTCTGATTTTAAAGTATTTTTTTCAAACTTTACATTCATTATGCAAAATTTTAATTGTTTTTTTAAATCTAAAAAAGCATTTTACAGAAATCTATTACAGTTTTACAAAATATATATTTAATTGGTTATTATAATTTAACTTGAATAAAATTAAAAATACCTCCCCAACATTCAAACAAGTATTCGTTTTTCCACGTTGCATTTTTCAAACAATCAGTATTTAAACTATCAATATTATTTTGCAATTTTTTCATTTCATAACCGTCTTCACACTTGAATGTTCCAGTGTCTTTGTAACTTGAAGCATTTGAAACTACTTTGAGATTAGGAACGGTTGTTATGCATTCTATAAATATGTTTTGTTTTTGTTTTCTTGTTATACTTCTATGTTCAGTTTATAGTGAGTTCTATTTATTCTAATTTAAATTGTTGCTAGTATTACTTTATTTTAAACTTACTCTGTAGTTTTGTTTTGTTTGTTTTCAATTTTAAAAATTAATGCTTAAGTTGAAATCAATAAAATAATGTTTAACAAACAAAACTAATTAAACATGAAGTTTATTGATTTATAAAAAGAAAAACTTCAAAGTTAGTTTGTCTAAGAAATTAAAAAAATATTACTATCTCACCTGAAAAAGTAAAATTGTTTATTGCACAACTTCTAGTAGTAATATAATCATCTAAAGAAAACTCTAAGTCGAAGTTTGTATCTAAAGTACTTTCTTCAACTAAACTAAATGTGGAATAAATGTAAAAAGCAGGAAACCCAACACTGTTTTCCACTTTGAATTTATCCAAAGTTTTACTCTCTTGTCTCCATAAACCTAAATCTCTTTTAAAAGTAAAACTAATTTCGCTATTTCCTTGTTTGACTTTACAACCGAAACTATAAACTTCCCTACTGTCAGGTAAATAAGCATATAAAATAGATCCTTTGTACCCGCTTACCAACTTATTTTCAGGGTTTATGTTTGTATATAAACTGAACCAGTCCGCGTAAGGGCTGTTGCCGCAGCCATCTACAACATTAACAAGTTATTAAATTACAATTGATTGTGCATATGCTGCATAAATTTGAAACAATTGTTGTCATTATAAATTTAATTACTCGTTTTTTAAACTTCAGCCGATAAATAGATGTAAGACTTTATATAATTCTAAACTAACCTGGAATTCTTGTTGAACTAATTTCTACTAATAAAACTATCGCAAATAAAATGAAAATAAAACTAAAGTTAGACCTCATACTTTTACTTCTGCAATAAAACTCAACAAAACAG
This sequence comes from Thalia democratica, assembly GCF_965202585.1. Classification (NCBI taxonomy): domain Eukaryota; kingdom Metazoa; phylum Chordata; class Thaliacea; order Salpida; family Salpidae; genus Thalia; species Thalia democratica. The sequence goes on from NC_139171.1 coordinate 29,359,354, forward strand.
TCAGTTTCATAACAGACAACGTTTAAACGTACTAGAATGATGAGTCAGAGTGTAAAATGACGTAAGTTTTACACGAGAAAATGAAACAAAATAAGGAAGTACTTTATGATCAATCGTTTAAAAACTATTGTTATAATTATTTGTAAAAAAAATAGCTAGAAAAACACCCAAATAAAGTGGGTTGTCAGTATAAAAGTACGTTGTAGATACTTTTAATCAAGTTTTTACTAAATCTATTTTCACAAATTCTTAAATTAATCTAAAAGTAAATTATTTGATGTTATATAAAGAAAATTTGTATATTATAAAATTAAAAAAATACTGATAAAATTCTAACTAAAACATACGAGGTAATTTTATTTGGTGCCTTCAATACGGAAGCTTGCGGTTTTGGCATTAAGTGACAGCATTTAAACCAGTAAACCATGTTACATCAACATTTTTATTTAACATTTCTCTATACTGTTTAACAACAGTTAAAATTTCTACAATTAACCTGTATTAGTACACATAGTTGTTGTTAAATATTTTATGTACAAAATAGAAGAAACAGTAATATTTAAAAACATACTTACAATAGTTCAACTCAACATTTAAACTAATGACTTCTTAAAAGGTACGTTAAGAAAAGCAGTAGGTAAGTTATTACATATACTTTTTTTTTTAATTTTAGCTTAATTTTTTTTAAGTTGTTAAGAGTTAGTTGTCAGTTTGACATTTGTAATTTGAAAACGGTGTAAGTTCATAAGACCTATTTATTTATTTTAATTTTGTATCTCTATGTTTTTGATTCTAGTGGAACTACTTGATAATTATACTAACTTATTTAAGTGTCATATTGCTGAAGCTAAACTTAAAAATTAACTTTTAAAACAACAAGAAATAAAGTTTGTACTGTAATAATCCTGATGTCTTTAAAAAAACTCGTTAATCAATAAAAGCCTAACAACATTCACTATCAAGGAATAGAAATACTTTTACGATTTTAAAAATTTTTCTAATAAGAAATTCTATTACAAATAGAAATGACTGACACTTAGCATTAAAAAAAATCTTAAAATCTTTAGCAACGTCTATTGGTTATTCAAAAAAACGTTCTTTTTTCAATCATCTTGATAGGAAATACTCTGTTTTCTTAATCTTTGTATGCATTTATACACCATGTTCAGTAATGTTATGAGATGTTAAAAACAGTTTATTAATATAAATAAAAAGTTTTTTTGGATTTACTGGTAGAGTTGGTGAAGTTCATGTAGTTGTTATGTCAATTGAGCAATAAAGAATATAAACTTTTGTTTTTTTTTTATGATAACAATTTCACGCTTAAGTAAATAAAGCATTGCCTTTTACCAAGCTAGTACTTGACCCGGGGAAACCGGACTCACTATCCGGGTCCGGATCCGGGCGGATATTGCCATTTTAGTCTGATATCCGGATCCGGCCGGATCTTGATATAAAAAAAAGTCCTGATATGGTACCGGCCGGATCTTGATATGAAAAAAAGTCCGAATCCGGGTCCGGCCGGTTTCTAACTTGAAAAAAAAGTCCGGATTCGGTTCCGACCGGATCCTAACAGAGATCTGGCTGATTCGGATCTAGTTAGTAAAAAAGAGCATACAGAAAAAGTTTTTTTCAAAAACAAACCCTTTGTAAATTAAAAAGAGTCACTTTCGTCAGTTAAAATTAAACACCTACCGTGATTGGCTCATTTTGAACTCGTGACTAATTTACATTTGTTTACATTTAAAGTATGAAATAAACATTTTAGAAATGCAACTTTTTACCTATGTTGTAAAATAAAAACTTTACTACCAAATTGTTAGGCTAGTTTAAAGATTTTTTGAAAAACTCAAGCTAGTTTTCTTTTAAATTTTGAATGAGTTTAAGCTGATCCAGTTTTCAATATTTGTGACTTTCTAGTTAATTTTGTTCAAGAACTTAATTTTAATTGATTTTAGATTGGTGAGGCTATAGGGGGGGTCCTCCTTAATTTTTACGAGTCGATCTTATTTAATAGATTTTAATCTTAGCTACCAAGTATTGTTTCTGTGACGTACTTTATCTTTCTATCAATTTTCCTTATACAGTGCTTATTCACTTATCCGGACTTCACTTATCCGGACGCTCACTTATTCGGACAGTTTTGGTTAGAAGAAAATTCAAAAAATTTCAATAGTAAGCACAAAAAATTCATTCAAAAAGTTTTGCAACTTTTTAAATTCCATGAGTTTACTGTAAACTGTAAACTGGAAAAACTGTAAAACAAACGTCTTTTATTTCTAATTTTAGTAAAACTTCCAATAAAAACTAGTTTGTTAGAAATAATATGTTTCCGTTATATCGACTTATATTGAGTTTAAACTTAGTCAAAGTTTACTGTTTTTTTTCTGTCTGTTTTTTTAATTTAAAAAAAAAGTCTTTCATTTCATTTAAAGAGATAAGTTTACATTATTTTTGTTTTTAAAGATGAATTTAATATATATTTCTTTTAAACAAAAATTAACATTTTTTTAAATTAATAGCTAGGGCAGGTGGAATTACAAATGATGAATTTTACTTGCTTGACCCATAAAAAATGTATATAGTTGCAGAGCGTTAGTAAGTCGGATTTTTTTCTACCATAGAAAAAATAAGTTAATTAACCTTAAGTTTAGATTTTATTATTTATCATTTTATTATATATTACTCACAATTACTATGTACTTGTTTTTACCATAACACTTTTATTATGCATTGCATTATATGCAGCATTTATATTATTATATGAAAAAAATGATTTTTTTGTAGTTATCCGGATTTTTAGTTATCCAGACACGTTTACTGAAAAATCTTGCCCAACTTGTACGGATAAGTGATTAAGCACTGTACTAAATTTAAAATTACTCATAGTTTTTTTTAGCTTTTATAGAAATGAAATTTTGAAACTACAAATGTAAGCTCTACTTTTTATGTGAAAACTAGTGATGTACCGGACTCACTATCCGGGTCCAGATCCGGCCGGATCTTGATATGAAAAAAAAAGTCCGGATCCGGGTCCGGCCGGACCCGAAATTGTGAGTCCGGTACATCACTATCAAAAATACAAGTATGAAATATTTGTAAAATAAAGTATAGTTCAAAAAAAAATTATAAAATTCTTTACAGCTTAAATAGTGTATGAATCAATTAATTTAAGCTTAGTTATAAACTAAAAATGAAAAAAACTGGCTAAATTATACAGGTTTTTAATTGTTGTGCTACCTCAGTACTCTTCAGCCTTTTCCTAGGAAAAATCGCTCCCGCGACGCACTATTTAGAAAAAAAACCTTTAAGGGCCACATTTATTAAAAAAAACTCTAGAAGTCAGTAGCGAAGTACTATTCAAGATCAAAAATATGACTAATTAAGCAGTATTAGAGCATTAATAAAAATTTTTTATTATAAATAAAAGCCTAGTTGTAAGTTTTTATTACAAAAAATAAAAGTTTTATTGTTTTTAAAATATACACTTTTGGCTGAAACTCAGGCCGCAGTTGCCGACTTTTGTGCTAGTTTCATTACTTTTTATGAATTTTATGTTTTTAAGTTTATTAAGAAAATTTATGCTTGAGTAGTTACGTGGCGATTTACTTCAAGAAATCAGGTGATTAAGGTGTAAGTAGACTATATAGTGTAGTACACTACTATAACTTTTTGGTTCTCATTTAGCAAAACAAAAGTTGTTGTGTAAATAATTGTTGAAAAATTTACATAACAGATTTATAAGTGAAACTTTATTATCTAAATGTAATAAACTAAACTCTTCAAGTAACGTAGTTAATATTTTTTTGTGTTTGTTTTTAATAATTAAATGTTAATTTTGGTTGTCATTTAGTTTTTAATGACCAGAATTTATAATTTTTTACTTAGCTTAACAAGAATCTTTTTATTGTCTCATTTAATTTATATACAATACCATGGCTTTAAAACAAAAAGTAATATACTATTAATATTAAAAGGTAATAATTATTTAGAATTTTTAAATATGATAAATTTAATTAGTGATATGGTTCAAACTAAACCAACTATATATCATTCAAAATCTATCAAAAAAAATTTCTAATATATTTTAAAACCCTAATAATATCTTGAGTGTTTTGTAGAATTTCATACAATTCTAAGTCAGGCTAAGTCAAAAAATAAAATTCAAAATATCCAAGAGTTGTGTAGATTATTTTGAATGTGTGGCAACGATGTACAAAATGAATCTTGTAATCAAGCTGAAAACTGTGTCAAAGTTATTATCTAAATAATTATAAGATTTTAAAAGCAAATTTCGAATAAAAAACTTAAAAAGTTTAAAACCAAATTAAAAAAAAAACTTTATTTATCTTATTTAAAAACCATAATCATATCTTTAAGTTTTTCTTCATGTTGCAAGCTATTTGGCTTACTGTGTTTTTTTTTATATACAAATTAAATGTTTATATATTCAAATATTCTTAATAAAATTTAAAAATTGATATCATTACCGTTTGTGGTGATATTATATGTTGTGAATTTGTCATCCCAAAAATTCAATCTTGCAACATTCAATTCAGAAAGTCTATTTGATTTAAATGAAAACTTGATGCTCTTGTTGGTTCACCATGAACTCCATCTACTTTTAAAGTCTACCTGTTGCATATGTTCTTTTGTCTTTGTTTGCTCTTTTTTGACCAAAAAAGAAAGTTAATTTCTAAAAAAATCTTAACTTCTGCCTTAGTCAATACAAACAAATCAGTAGTACAAAAATCTTTCACACATAGTACTTATTTTATTATTATTAATTTAAAAAAGAAGGTTTAGATTTAGGTAAAATTTAAAGCAAAAACAAAAAAAAAAGAAAATTAACTAATACAATATATTAATAAAAAAAGATAAGTGTATAGTTATTTGCCTTAACTAAAAATGAATGCTCAATTTACTGGGATGTAAAGAGCTTATTTATAAGTATACTTACAGTATAATTAACTAACATTGTTATAAGCAGTATTATATTTTATTTTTGCTTGAAAAGGTCGCAATCTCTTGCCACCGAAACTGGTCGCGAATTAAATATACAATTTGCATAAATCTATTTAAAAAAAAGATAAGAAAATAACTTAAAGTAAGTAAATTTCTAAAAAAACCAAAAAAGGAAAAAAATACTGACTGAGGGTAAAGAACTTAAGGTAACAGTGAGAGTATAAATAGAAGAAATAGTAAATTAGAAATGATAAAAACGTAAATTATGTTTAAAAAAAACTAAACTTGAACAAATGCGTTTTCGTACAAAAGCGTTTTTGTGAAAAAGTGACCCTTCATGCAAAAGTGACCTGTTTTACATATGTGACACTTACTAAAGTAAATAATTTATTTTAATACTTAGTATAGTTGTCTAAGTGGGGCTGTGTCTATAACCCAATAAGTGACATTTTTGTTAAAAAAAAAGCAAAAACTTACTAGTTGTTCAGAATTATATTAATTTAGCTACCTTAAAAATTCGCCACCAAATCAGAAAAACTTAATTAATTCATCAAATAAATTGATATTGGATACATTTTTATAATGGTATATTATTTTTATAAACTATTTTAACAAATTTTCTATGTATAAAAATTTATAAACACATACTAGATATTGTTTAATGAATGACAAATGGTGCTCAAAATATTTGGTCTTTGGACTTAGTGCACAGAAAAGCCTT
>NC_139171.1:29365139-29405144 GCF_965202585.1 Thalia democratica
TAATGCAATCATTTTACCAACTCTTTGTAATTTCTGGTATAATTTAATTGGTATAATTTTTGGAATATTTTTAAATTGTAAATAAAATAACCTTACTAAATTACTTGTAAATTTTAGATTTTTAACTATCTTCATCTAATTGTGGTGTAGGACTCGATAACCAAATGTTTTATCGTACACCAGGTCCTTAAACCAAACTTTTGGAGCGCTTTTTTATCGTCAAATAAACAAAATATTGTATTTAAATATACTGTGTTTAGAAAATAAAATAGTCAAAAATAAAAATTAGTATTGTTAAAACGTGTTATTACTTTATTCTTGTTCTATTGTCAATAATCCATATTTTATAAAGAGTTTATGAAACCATTTGAACTTGATTCGAACTTTTAGTGAATTTTTTAATGACATTATTTGAAAAGGATGTTATTCAAACTTTCCTTTAATAAAACAAGTTATTTAAAAAACAAGTTATTTCTAGACGAAGCAATTTTATGCATAAGTTACTTGAATTATTCTTAACATACTTGAGAGCAGAATGTACTTCTTCCTTTAATTCTGACTGTAAAGACTTTTATTTACTCTTAAACCATTACTTAGAAAAAAATATTTCTCTTTTTCGTAAACGTTTTAACTGAGATAATAGAATGTTAATGAGCTACGAGTTAAATTAACAGGATAAAAAGTTTTTAAGCTTTAATTTAGTTTAACACTTAAAACAAAATGGTAGAAATTACCTTATTAATATAATTACCACAATTTAGGGTTTTGAAAGTGAATGTAGAAAAGACAGATACATACTGTGTTATTTAAAACTAGTTCTAAAGATGTAAAAAAGTAATTCTTTTATTGTAATACTAAGTATTTATTTCTTCACCGATTGTTTTACAAAGTTTCTACTCTACAACTCATAGTTTAATAAAAATACATTACTGTATCGATAAGAATTGAACAAAAATATTTTGTCAGCTAGTTTTTTCAACAAAAAAGAAACTAACAAGTATTCTATAATATTAGTATATTACACTTTCTTAAAACTAAAAAATATCAGAGTTAAAATAAAACACTCTATTTAACATACAGCTAAGCTACTATTTTATGAAACGAAAAAGTTAGGCTATTTCGAGTTTCAATTCTTAGAAATGCCTTAGGGTAGAAGTAGGTTTTCACAATATTTTTTATCACTTTGGTTAATAAAATTATTTTAAACTCACTTTGGTTTTATCTTTTTCATTCAAACTTTTTAAAGCATTTTAACTCGTTTTTAGCACGTAAAAAGTTAAACCTTTTAAGATAATGTAAAAAATTAATAAACGAAAACAAAGCTACTATATACTCAAAATAACTTGATTTTTTGCTAAAACAGTTTGGAACAACTAACTTTAACTGAGAATATATTTTTTTGAGTTTTTGTTCTGTTTTTTAATATAAACTGACACATGCTTTTTAAAGATTTGTAGCTTATAGCGATCACTTGTTTTATCGCGTGTTAAGTTATAAAAGTTTATTGTTTTAATTTTTAAGTAGAGTAACTTGATGGTTTCCATTTTAAGTTTGCTTCACTTGCAAAAATAAAAAAAAAACTCATAAGTCTATCCTCTTAAAGTAAGCTTATTTAAATCATAAACAAATATGGTTGTACAAATTAACTTCTTTTTGCTTTATTCTTTTAAACAAACTGAACTAAATACTTTTAGGTAATATTTTTAACAAACTGATTTATGTACACTGTATTCATTATTTTAAAACTACTTTTTAATAAAAGCGCTAAAAGCGATAAGTATCATTTAATAACACATTTGCTATTTTCATACAACACATCAATCATTTACATTAAAGGACAAATATCTGCTAAGTCTGTATATTTTTCTTTTCTTTGCAAGTTGTTTAAAAGATATTTTACGTCAAGTTTGTTAATTTATAGTATATAAAATATAAGGATTGATCAATTCAATTCGATTATCCGACCATAAGCTTTCGGTAGACTAAGACCGTTTTTGTAACTTGAGCTTGTCTCACGGCATACGAAAGTCAGGCTTCTGCTCTGCTGACTTTCGCCGATGTTTTTGTTGATATACGGTATAATTTATACTTCATTGTACTTCACGAACTTTTTTAAATTTTTTCTGAATATAATATATTCCGTAATATAATAATAATGAAATTTCCTTAAAATTCTGTAAGTTCTTTTAAATATAGAAAGTAGTTTGTACTTTTTATAAACTTTAAACTTGATTTATATACATACTAGTTTGCTTAATTGAGTTTATTTCGCTTCTTTTCATGTCAAACTATTAAAAATAAAGTAAAATAGAAACCGATTCAAAAACCTACTAAAAAATTTATTAAGACATGCTATATTATAAGAAGTACAGAAGTAACGAAAATATAATACAATGTTAAAAGAAACAAAATTATATTATTCTCATTTATTTATACTAACATGATATAATTTAAAAGAAGTATTATGCATGTTGATGTTAACTGAAACTGATAAAATTATTGAAAAAAGTTTGTAGACAAATCCTACTAAATTTACCCAGTAGTCATAAAATAGAAAAAAAGTAAAAGTGAAGTCTGTGTTAACTTCTAATTAAAGAAAATACATGTCTAACGTCTCGACTTCGTACTTGAAATCTGTTTTGAATGTAAACATTTTACTTCAGATTATACATATTTTTGTGTATTAGTAAAGTACAAGTATTCGTATTTTTCGTATTACTCGACTAAAATAAACTGTCTTATATTTGGAAACCATTTTTGAAAAATGTTTGTTCATTTATTTTAGTAAAAACTACTTTAGGCGAAAACTATTTACTTTAAAATTAATGATAATATGATAGATTTAAAAGATAATGAAAATAGTGTTCCTAGTTAAAAGTAATTTTCAAATTAAACCAATTGAATAAAACCGATAAACAACTTAACTTTTTTATTGATTCATGAACAAAATTATAAGATGAAAATTACTGTAATAAGCTTAAATGGCTTCTCATAAAAATGCGTAAGTTTAAAAAAAGGCTGAATATTTTTATTTATTTTAATTTCCAATCTACTTAATGAGTCTTTTAATTGAACATTTTAAGTACTTTTCATTTAAAAACTGCACCATTTTAATCTTTCATGACGTAAATAAATTTTAGAAATACTTAAATTTTCTCCGACCGAAAATTACTACTTTTTTGAAAATTATACTAATTACATTTAGTTGCTCTATGCATTGCTAATTAAGCAGTCATACGGTTGCTACAATTTTGTATTTAAAAAGATTTTTAATTACAAAAATTTTAGTGATAAAGTTGTTCTACTCGAAGCGTCTTTTGTAAACTTTTTATTCTTATCTTTAAAATACAAATAAGAGTGCTACACTCTTTAACATATAAGATAACTAAGGCATAACACAACTCTTGCTTTCTGATTTCTCAAACTTTTAAGTTAAAGGTCAAATTTTTATTGTACATGAATACTTCTTTAAATTTATTGTAAATAAAAAACTATTAAAGTAGATTCTATAATATTTTTTAATGCTTTCTTTAAGCGGCTTGACTTATGAATCTTTTTATGTAGATGGTTTAGTGAATTACAATTAATTAAATTGACATTATACTTTTTAGTTTTTAAACAACTAGTGTTAAAAATGAGTTAATAGTTTTTAGAATTACTACTGATTTGATTGTAAACAGCAGTGCTATTTCATAGACTAAAGCAACACTTGTATTCTTGCTAAAAAGCTCAAATATATAAAGTGAGCAAATTAAAATAAAACTACTCTAAATTTTTTTAAGTGTTTGAAGTCTTTAAAGTAGTTGAGTTTTACGTTAGTGAGTTTTTAAAACATTTCTCAGGCTAATCAAAAACATGCATTTGAAAGTTTTAATTTTATATTTTCACTTTTAACTATGAGTTATGTTTTAATATAAACATCAAGTGTCCCTTCTGAACATTCTTTTGTGTATTTGACGTTTTTTTATTCATTCACTTGATTGACTTGTGTTAAATGACCTTACTGTGCTTATAACTTTTTAAAACAATATTTTTTGTCTGTATGATACACTTAATAATAACAACTTCGTTCAATATATAGCTGTATACTTGAATAACGCAAAGGTATTGAACTTCTCAAGTCATTAATAAATCATCTAAAATGTGCTAAAAACTTACTTTCGTTGTAAATGTTTCGAAATATGTGAACATGTTATAATTTTTTTATAAATAGTGATTGATTTATAAGTAGTTATGAAATTTACTTTATAAAAATGACATTATAACGTTTCAAAAACACTAATTTAGTTTATTCAAAAGTAATAAAAAAAACTTACTGAAAATAATTGACTAATCTTAAGTTTTAATTTTTTAAATTCCTAGTTAAAAAAACTTTGTAAAAAATTCAAATTGTTATGACGTTGTATCAATATTTTTTAAATTCTAAATATATATTCAACGAAAGTGAGTAATTAAATTAAAATATATATAAAAGTATCAAAAAAAATTAAAAGTTTGTCAATATAGTTATAGACTTAATAGCTTCTTTTTCAATGCTATACTAAAAATATTTTAACACTAAAAAAAATAATATTTAAGTATTTAAAATTTTTGAACAAATCCATTTGTTAGAAACTTATTTAAAAAGTTTTGTATGTGTTTAAATGTTAAATTTAATGCAGAAAATATCAGTTAAATCTAATCTCAATAACTAATAAGAAAACAACTAGTTATATTTATACTACTTGTATCAGTTTTTTTTTCATTGAATTTCAATATTAATATGTATATTTTTTGTTGAACGGCAATAAAAAATTTTTTCTAAGGTGCTAGTTAATAAAAGCTTTATGGTTATCTATTTGTTTATTAAAGTAAAAATCTTCTAACTAAAATATTTTGAACAGTTAAAAAAAAAAGCTTTTAAGTGAAACGCCTAAGAAGTTAAATTTATTATACCTTTTTAAGAAGTAACTATAAAAGTTAATATGCTGACAGATGATATTAAAACACAGCATAAACAATAAAAACTAGATTTATAGAGGAAACAAAATGTTGGATTTAGTTTTAAATTGTCTATAAACTAAACAAATTTTCTTAAACGAATGAAGTATATAGAATAGTATATACAATCAAAGGTTTTATTTAATAAAGCTTGAAACACAATCATAAGTAGTTTAGTAAAGTATGTCATTTAATAAGAGTGTTTGTTAAACTTAGTACAAAACTGAAAATTAAAAAAAAGCTTGTAAATATTAACAATAATGCTTTTAATTTTCTAGACGAAAGTTTATATTATTTAAAAATGAGTACGCTCAATATTTTATCATAAATCCTTTTCGTATTTTTTTTACAAACTAAAAGTTTTTATTTTCATTTAGAAATTTCAACCCTTTTTTTTAACAGTTATAAACATCACATTTGTAACACTAACTAATATTAATATTATTTTCATTTAAATTATCCGTGTATACCTTCAACATAAATACTTATTTAATTTTTATATTATTTATTAGTTTAAAGCTTCTTTAGACTGAAAAGTCGAAGTATTTTATAGCTTTTGAAGTTAATCTTTTTCGGAGTATATAAGTTATCTGTTTTTTTTTTCCTTTTGTAATGACCAAAGGTTTTACTACATATAAATTAATATTTTTTTCTTAAAAGTATTCTGAAATTTCTAGTAAGCTAGACCAAAAGTCTTGGTTTGTGCATTTTAGTTACAAAGATATTGTATTACTGTGCAAAATAAAATTGAATAAGTTTAAAAGTTATCATCTTAACGACAATTTTGCTGTTAGGTATATCTGATTATAATTGAAATTAGTGAGTTTTAGCACGTTATTTATATACTAGTTAATAATTTTGGTTTGATTTGAATGAGTTGCCGCCAAAATTTATATTTTGAGAATAAAACTAATTAGTATACGTGTACTTTAAATTTTTATCATATAAAATACAATAAAATTGATTATTATAGTTGTACTTTAAATTTTTTAAGAACAATTGTTTGCAGTTACGTATGTGCATAAATAAAAAAAAGTTTTATTACCAAGTAGTTCTGAACAAAATAACAAACGTGTATTCCTAAACTCTTAGTAGTAACCTAAGCTAAGTTTTTATTCATTATATTGTTACTTTTCATTTACTTTATCATAGGTAATATGTTATTAGATTATCAATATATAAGCGATTTTATATACAGTAAATATACAGGAGTTTTAAAATCACATCAAGGTGATGTAAACGAAAGTATGGCATAAGTTTATAAAGACCCTATAAATTTACTATTATTTAGTTGAAACAAATATTGTACTGTTTATATTCTAGCTTAGTGTGTTAAGAAAAGATTAGCACTTAAAAAATAGTAACATTTAAGTCTTACCTATGATTTCGTAGGATTTTACTGCGTTTGCAGTTTTAATTGAGTTTGCTACTTTAAGAATGTTAAAAATTTTTAGCAGACTTAGCAATATCAAAAAATTGTTTAATATGTTAATGTTAAAGTAACAATGATATAAAAGTTGGAATATTTAATAGAGCACAACAAGGCAAACAAATTGCTTACTTATTTTTTTCTATAGGACTAAAGCAATACTTTAGTTTTAAAAATTTTAATATTGTTACTAAACATCAGAGTTTAGCTAGGTGCTTTTTATGCTTTGAAAAGTAAACTTTGACAGCTATTGTAAGACATAGCTCTTGATAAATAAAATTGAATATATAAATTAACTGTGAATTGTATAAACGCTGTTAACTTATTCTATTAAAAGTAAATAATTAAATAATACTGTTAAACATTACGAACGAAATACTATAGCTTTTTTATAAAAATGTTATTTGTAGTGTTGTTACAAAACTCAAAAGCTTAGCTATGTGCGTTTTATGGATTGATAACAATCTATGAAAACTATTTTATAACAAAAATATCTTAATAAAAAACAACATATTAAAAAAACTTTGAATCGTAAAAGCGTTGTAAATTCACACCAAAAAAAAAAAGAAAAAAATAATAATAACTATAATAATAAAGCTGCAATAACATTTATATTCTATATAAAATCTATATCAAGTTTGTTAAGCAATAAAAGCTAGTTTTAAAGATATTTACACTTCTTACTTCAAAAATTTAAATTATTTTTTTTTAATGACAGTTATGATCACAATTTATTTAGTTTACATGCAAAGTGTAAAATACAATAATTTATTAAACCATTAAGATATGAAACAAAAAGCATAAAAATTGTTTAGAAGTGCTGCAAATAAAATATTACCATTAGGGTGAACAGTTTTAATTGATAAACTGAAACAAAACAATGTGTATAATAATTTAAGTAAGCTAATTATTTAAAGTCTACTTTAAAAGAGTCTACAACCTTGTGAAAAAAAAAGATTAAATTTTTAAAAGAAAACTGTCTTCTTTAAACCAAAAGCAAATCTCATTACAACAACAAGTTCTTTTAAGCTGCTTGATTTCTGAAAACCCAACGTATACACCAGGCATTCATTAGTTCAAAATGTCAGAAGTTGACTGAGCCTGCAAAAGATATTTTTTTGAAATGATGTGTTTAAAAAAGTTTTCAAAGAAAACGAAATATAGTCGATTTGTTTACATTTTTTACAACTTTAATGCTTAAGAAAACAATAAAAAAATTTAAAAAAAATTTTAAGATTACTAACAACGTAGTGTTTTATAATTGCTAGGAGTTTCGTATTGATGGTCTTGAGTAAAATTTATAATTAGCAAGTTTCAATGAAAAAAAGTTTTTAAACTTACAAAAGAAATAAGGAAATTTTTTTGTTGAAATTGTAAGTAATAATCAATTTAAATCAGCACTTTATTTTTGTTTTACTTTGATAATAAAATACAATTGAATTTTTATAAGAAAACATTGGCAACAATTTTAAAACTTAAATTCTTATTGTACATACAACTTACAACTAATTTTATAATTTAAGATGTTAAAAAATAGTAATAACAAGTTAACCTACATTTAGTACAAACTGTTTCGTTTTTGTTTTGCATACTTAATACTTTTTTATGGTTATTTTTTTTAGACATTTGTATAAAGTGATGAAATAAACAAAGTGTTTTTATATATTGAAAACATCTGAATTACGAAGAAACATTGTAAACAAAAGTTCTTTAAAGAAAAAAAATCAAAAAATTTACAAATTTGCTCTGAAAAAGGTATTTAATGAATTATAAAAAGATTTATTTAGGTTTATTTTTAAAGCAAATTTGTCTTACTAGTTATCTACCTATTTATCTTATCCTTATACTATTTAATAAAAAAGTATATTTTTACATTTAATTTATAATAGAAAAACTGAGTAAGTTTCAAATGTTAATAAGCAAGAACGTACTTAGTATTTTTAAGTTTTAAAAAATGTTTTTGTTGTAAGCATGAAAGCTTTTCCTAACACTTAAAAACAATTAAAAAAAATTAACTAAATATTCTTATACTGCATATTTCACTATATTTACAGCTACTTTTCTAAAAATGTGTCTAACAAAATATCAAGTCATTCTTTCGCATTTCATTTTTAGTTAGTTAGGAAGTTTTTAAAGTTTAAAAAAAAAGTTTCTAAATCAAATTTACAAGATGTTGTTTAATAAAATATTTTATAAGTTTTAACTGTAACCTAGCTAGCTTGTAAGTAACTATGTTGTAATTGTTCAAACATCAAACTAATCAGCTAAATTAATAACGCAGTACTAAAATTATTATTAATATGTATTGCTAGTTTTAAATCTAATACATATATTTGCATTTATGAGCACAAATTTAAAGTTATTTGTCTGCAAGTCCTAAAAGCATAATAAATAAATAAAAAGGTAATGTTTTAATTTCTATATTTATTTAAACTTGCTTAACTATGAAGTAACTTAACAACTGCTTATTTTAAATGCAAAAGTTTAGAAACTGAAATTTACCAATATAAAACGTTTTTAACTAAAAGTAAATATTTTTCAATCCTTAGCAGGGGCGTAGCGTGGAGAGGAAAACTAGCGCATGCGTGCCACCTTAAAAAATAATTAAAAATAAAGAATGTAATATTTTTATCCTTTATTCTTTATTTTTTTCTGCTTAATTTGCCTTTTTTCAACTATGTTTATCTAGTATTCAAACATTTAAACTAAATTTTGAATACTAACTAGTGACATGTCAGGAAAATTACCCAATATACTGATTTGGTGCACAAACTAAATTGCGCATCTATATTGATGAAAAACTCCATAAGGAAAATTTTTATAACTTTATTAAATTCATAAAAATTTAGACTCAAAAAGTACGCAACCTTATGGCACATTTTTCTACAAAAATTTTACAAAAAACGTCACGCTTAAAAAAAATTAAATAATTAAATGTTTTACACGTTTTTTTATCTATTCTACAATAAATGTCAAGACTACTGCTAGTTTTCTGAACTTTATTTTTGTAAACATACAAGAAAAAGCGTGTCGGCCTATGAGAAATAAATTTTGTTTGTGATTTTTATTTTAAACAAATACAGTCAGATCATTAAAATTTAAAAAGTATACTTTTAACTGTTTTACAAAGTTGTAATAAACTGTAATGGCAGTTATAATAGCAATTGGTCTACTTTAACTTCTTTATTAAATTATGTGCAATGAGGTGTTGTTATCACTGTTGTATTGTATATTAAAGAAATTGATATTTTTTTCGTTAATAAAACAGATACTTTCGCTTTATTGAATATATTCATTTTTAAAGATATAAAGTTACATACTTACTGTAAGTAGTATAAACAATTTTTATTTAGTAAGTTTACATTTTTGGAAGTATAAGTAATTGTAATGACAATTGTTTAATTTTGTAATATATAAGTATTTTTTAAAACAGTTACTTCGAACTTATTTTACTTAACGAGTTAATTTCAATTATGTTGCTTATAAAAAGACCTATTTATAGCTAATTACAAAAGTTTCAAATTAGAGGATTTGTTGAGAAAACAATTTGCGCGCCCCCTGACCAAAATACCACGCTACGCCACTGATCCTTAGTACAAGTTAATATCTTATGATTGTGTTCAAAGCAGAATATTAAGATAAATAAATTAAAATAAATTTGTCTACAATCACAGTAAAGATAAATTTTAAACGTATATATAACACTAAAGTAAATTTGATTTGCATAAAAAACTTCAATTAGTATTAGCACGAAAGAACTTTTTTAACAAGTTTTCTAAATAACTTAATAAAAAATTGGTATGATACTAAATAAATTGGTAAAAATACACTTTACAAAAGTTTGTCAACAAGCACTTGTACTTTGGAACTCAAAACAGTTTTACTGATTATTTTATTTTTTTTTGTAATTTCTTATCAGTTTTCTAAAACTCTAAAACTCTAATTATTTTATCCACCAAAAAGCTATAAACTCAAAGTATATTTTTAAGGCTATACCGATTATGTTTTGGTTGTTTTCAGAAAAACGAAGATATATATTTTAAAGCAGCTAAAACTTTGATTTTTTATTATAATTATCACATGTAAAACAACCTTCAGCTGAAAATTCAGTGGTGGTATTTTTATAACAACCTTTAAAGGCATAAAGAAGTTTAAATCAAAAAAAACTATATCTAATCTGTTTTAAGTCAATGTACTACTTTCAGAACTTTTAAAAACAATATTAATTTAAATGTCTTGTTTTTTATATTTATTGTTTTGAAAAGCTATAAGATCAATAAAATATCTTAAACTTTTTAATTGTTTGTTTTAAAAATAAACAAGTTTATAACTGCTTCAACAAGTTAAATTCATAAAAGTACTAGAAGAACTTAGTACTAAAAATTTATAATGTACATTATCAAGATTTGATACAAACTTTTGTTTACCCCAAAGCGATAATTATTTTTAGAATATAAATAGAGTCGAAATATCAGTTAACTGGATTATGAAAGTTTTTAAATTATAAAACATTGGCTATAATTAAGCTTGTTGAAAAAATTTAAACTAATAAATGCAATGTTTGCTGGTTTTTATTATATGCTATATTAATTCTTTAAGCTCAGCAATGAAAGATTGTTTTAAAATAGAGCGAGTTTATAACTACTTCAGCAATTTTGACATATAAGCGTAGAAACACTTTGTACTAAACATTTAAAGTATATATTATTGAATTTTATATAAGTTTATTTACACCATAATGTTAGATACAATAAAATAAAATTTTCAAAAATTAGTCGAGGTGAAATATAAAAAAGCATTTAGTAGCTTTGAATATAAAACTTTAAAAAGAATAAACTTAACTATGTTATAAAAACTCATTTTTAATCAATGCAATGTTTCCTATTTTTTTCATACAAACGGTTAATTTTCTAAGCGGAATGTAAAACACTATTCAACGAGCCAATCATAGTTTTCTCAAATTTTGTAACCCTTATTCAAAAATTCTCGGTTATACAGTGATATAACACTTTAAGTTAAAGTAAAAAACAGCATGTTAATGTAAATATCAAACAATAACCTCATTCGAGCATAACGTCGTTGTTTCCAAATCTCGGGTCGTCGTCGGGATAAAAGTTCCTCATTTTCCTGTAATGTATAAATCCTCGTATAAGTAATAAGAAGACGAAGATTGTTACAACACAAATGACGACGATTAAAAACGTTGACAACCTTCCTTCCAAATGTGATGGTGCTGGTTTTTATAATATTTGCTTTTTTTTTGAGAACTTTTAGAAGTTTATTTAGTACTTTAATAATATTCTGATTGTTATTTTATAAAGTTTTATAGTAAATTAAAATTTAAAAGTACTTAGACAAATTAGAGAAAAAACCTTTTTTTTATTAAATAAATATTAATAAAATCCTTGTTCAAAATAAAGTATTTGGTGTACATATTTTTTTTTACATGAAAAAGTACTAAATAGTACCTATTTCTATCTTTGGTATTCTACAAAAATCATTCTTTTCTTGACTTTTTACACGGGTATCGAAAATATCCCCGCTTGTACATTTTTTAAGAATGAAAATTAATTTTGCAGTTTTTTTGATACTTTTTGAGTAAGCGGTAATCTGTAAGGTTGTAATTAATTTGAAAATTATTGTAAAATTAGCTATTTTTATCATAACTTGTACAGTATTAATTTTTCTAATTTATTTATTAAAAAAAATCTATATAAGCAGTATACTTTTGCCAAACACTTAGATTGAAAAATTTTCTTTACCTTTATAATTAATTGTTTTTAAGGGTGTGTTGTTAGTCGTTAAAGTTTAGAAAGTGAAAATTAGTAAAATAACTTAAATTAGTTTATTTTCTGTTCTTAGTAAAGCATTTAAAAATATCACGCATCTGACAAGAAACCCGATTTTTAATTTTTAATTATATGTTAAAGATCTTTTGTATTATAAAATAAAACTTTTATTTGATGTTTTTAATCATTTTAAATTAATTAAACTCTTATTTGTGGTATTCATATTATTTTCTATAGACCTAAAAAATCATTATAAAAGATTTCATTTTGGTTTAAGATGTGTTATTATGTTCCCAATGGTTTCATAGTTTACATGTGTTTATATTTTCTAATTACATCTTAATCTTTGAACTTTTAATTTTACTACTATAACTTAAATTTTAACGAGTTTTTCTATCAAATACTTGCTATTAACCTTTTACCATTTAAACTTAAACAGAAACTTCGTTAATAATTTAATAAAAAATCTATGTTAACAAACTAACTGTAAAATATTCCGTCTCTTTAACATCATTCACAATAGAGCAGATTGTATATTTTCCTATAGGCCTGCACCTTGTCATGTAACGCACTTTCTCAGCTGGACCCTTGTTCCTCCTAACTTCAACCTCTATCGGGCTCGAACCTATTTCAACTTCCACCTCCGCAACTCTGCCCCTGTACATACTTGGTATGTACGTTCCGTTGATCTTCGGTCTATTTTCATCAAGTTTCATGTCCACATTGCTGCATTCGTCTGTGTTAAAATAAATACGATGCAAAAATCAGCATGTAAGTTCGATTGTAAAACACTAAAAATAGGCTTGTATACTTGAAGGTCAGTCTTGTTTTCATAATTGATGAACCAACAAAAAAAAATATATATAGTTTTTTTAATTTTAATTATTAAGATTTTATATTTTGATTATTTTTATGATGTTTGGGTTAGGTTGGTTAGGGATAAGGGTTTAAAAAAAAAACGATTTAAAGAAGTTTGTTTACTCAACGAATATTCAAATAAGACTAACCTAAAAATATATTAGCCCTTAAATTGTTTTATAGAAAATTTTTTTAAAGATTTTCATAGAGTCGTCTGTTTTTAAGTTGGTATGTTCACAAAAAATAACAAGAATGATCCGCTTAAGATGCTTATTGATGAATTTAATGAAACAATTAAAGGAAGTAAATAATACTATATTAAAGTACCTTTTGAAAATAAATTATTAATTATGGCAAAAAACTAGTCAATAAAACTAGTAAAAGTATTTTTGCAAGCCGACTTTATTTGAGCCGCCTGCGACTTAGGTTGTATTTCATACAAAACAAAATTAATATCAGAAAATTTAAAAAATATTTTTCAGTTATAGCAAAATAACTTTTTCAAATGCTAGGAATTCGAGTTAAAATCCAACTTACTTGACTGTGAAGTTTTAACGAACAAAAGTAAGAGAATAATAAACAATTTATTTTTCATGATCTGTAAAAATGTTATAAGTTGGTACAAACAACATAAAATTAACTATCAGATTAATTAAGTAAACTTTAGATTTACTTAAAGTCTATTTGAAACAAACAACTTTGTTAAACAAACTTTTAAGCATAACAATAAAAGAAGGAAAATTTAACAATTTTAAACTATTAGTTAAATACTATACAAATTTACTTTTACAGAGCAATGTCAAAACTTAAAAAAACTTTTTTTTAATATTAATCTTAAAAATCGATACATAATAGTCTATTGTAAATAGTCATTTTCTTAAATAGCTTACAATTAGTTTTCTTATTTAACACAAGATACAAAAATGTTGCTAAAAGCTAAACTTAAACAATTTTTTCTGTATTGAGAATATGTTCTAAAACAGTTAAACACTCAATAACTTAATAAATTAGGTTAGTTTAAACAAAATTGAAAAAAAACATGTTTAAATAAATAAATTTAAGTTTAAAAAATTTCTTATATAAAATTGTGTTTTATTTACAATAATGTTTAGATTGAAGTTAAACACTTCAATAATGTTAACATTGAAGCCAGAAAAACATTAAGTCAGCAAATATAAAACTATTAGCTTTGTGAAACTAGTTAATAATTTTTATAACTATCAAATAAAGCGAATCTATTTTTAAAAACCAGGTGTTTTTAAACTTAAGCATTTGAAAACCATAAGTAAAATACAAAAATTTTATTTTTAAAAATAATGGAGATTGAAAATCATTAAATATGAAAACAAAAGTAAAGTATTTCAAATAAAACAAAGCAAAACTGAAACAAAATTGTTTCAAACATTACTACAAATTACAAATTAGCCTGCTACGTGAATGATTTAGTAAACAATACAAATAATTTGTGTTATTTACATTGCGCTCTATTGAAATGGTTCCTAACTAGATAGGTAATTAGTGCTGAAGAAAATAAAAACAAGTTAAGTTAGTTTGTTGTACAAGCTTTAGCACAAATTGTTATAAATAGAATTCAGAATTAGAAACTTTTCTTTTGTTATAAGAAACAAGATTTATTATTATCTAAGATAAAATGTTGTGTTTAGGTTAAGCTGTCTAACTAGCAGCTTTGTTCAAATGAAAATATTTATAATACTTCTAAAAAATAAATCAGTTTGTTTTATAGTTAATGAATAGATTAAAGCAAACTATAATGCATTTAAGTTTAAAATTGAAAGTAGAAGTATGTAAGTTTTGTTATTACAATTATAAAACTATGGTTTTAAATAACGTTTTACTTTTCTTTTTATTACTGAAATTTTTACTTTATTTTTGAGAAGTTTCTATGGAAATATTTCTGAAATAGATATGGTTATTTTTATAATTTTGTAACCAGTTTACTTTAGAAGTTGTATAAATACAATGTTAATTAAAAAAAAAAAAAAAACCTGTTTAACGTTCTGAAACTTCACATTAAGTGTTAAAATTTTGCATAATTTAAAAACATTTGTTTTTCACTTAATATTTATTACCTTGTTTCAACTTTCTAGTTTGCCTAGTTTATGCATTTCTAAGTATCAAACAATTTAAAGTATTAACTTTTTTCACTTTACTTCTTAGCAAAAAATACAAGGTTTCTATCTTTTAATTAATCAAATGTATAAGCAGATACTTATTCACCTTTTTATGTACCTAATTTTAATCTGCCGTAAAGTAAAATAAAACATCAAGTGAATCATAAATAAAAACTTCAACTCATATTGTTTGCTGTTTATTAAAAATAAAGATAATTTTTAATAAAATAAAACACTTCAAGACATTATTTCAAAACAGCTTTCTTCGCTAACGTAGTTATAGAAAAAAAAACATAAATGATAGAAAAGCAATTGCTAAATATTTTTACGAGAAACCTTTTTCGTTTTTTTCTCGAATTGAAACTTAAACAATCTTCAAATAGTATTGATAATATTTTTGCTAGTTAAATTCAATTACAGTAAACGTTTAATATTTTACATAAGTCATTTAACTTTAGCTCAGATTATTTTTAAATTGGTTTACGTTTTTGAATAAAAGAAACGAAGATTAAATAATTCTAAAGTTATTACGTTTTGAATAAGTTATACATTATTTTATATAAAGGTAACAATGTTTTTTTTTAATTAAATAATTTATAAATAAACTATTTAAAAATAAATTAGATTCAACATTGATAAGTAATAAGTATAACTTTTTTTAAATAATTTTTTTTTTTTTTTAAAAACTATTTTTGTAAAAGTAATTATTGGGTTAAACTAAATAAATACATGCTAAATTTTTATAGGTAAAAAACAATTGGTATGAAAATTGAATAAATTATTATTTTTTAATTAATGTACAAATTAAAATGCTTATTGATATACGTCTTGTATAAAACTAAATTGTAAAAGTATAGCCACTGTTTATACTATAAAAAAAAATCTAACTTTTTTAATTAGATTTTAAACTCTTAATTAAACTATGTATGTAAGAAAAGCAAAGTAAAACCAAAAATATTTGCTTTAAAAAAAGTTTTAAACGGATACTTTTGTCAAGTAAAGTTTTAAAAAAATTCGAAGTATGTTATAGTGCGATTTTGTGAAAACTTTTAAAAACTTAAAACGCCTCGGTGATACTTGTGAAAAACTATTTTGATAGAAAGATAATTATTCAGCTTGTCAATAAACAATTCGAAGAATTTCATGTTATTAAATATACTTAAGTCACCTCCTCTGAAACTTATCAAAATTATTTACTCTCTTAAATTTAGTATTCTTTAACTAACTTTTTTTAAACTTTACAAACAAGACAAAAAAAAATTAAAATAACTTAAAATCAAATAATATTTTAATCTAAATTAATTCCTTAATAACAGTTATAAACTGATAAGTATAAATTTTCTTTAGGACAAGAAATTTACGATAAAATAACTTAACTCAGTTGAACCTTTTGTGTTAATTTAAATTAAATTTCTAACTTTACTTAATTATATCTAAGCTTTTGATTTATAAGTAATAATTTCAACTACAGTAATATTTTTTGTAGCCCTGCTCCAAGTTAAGCTTATGTTAACAAATAAATTTATACGAAAGTTTTTCAAGTACTATAAAAACTATAATAACAGAAAACTTTTAATTAACACCTTCAGTTTAAAATTTATAAGTTTTTGGACAAGTATTTATACTATAGTAAATAGACAAATTAAATCAGCTAGTACTGCCAAAACATTAAAAAAATCAAACATAAGCTTTAGATAAAAAAAGTTTGACACAAAAAACCTGCTGATAAATTATCTTAATAAATGTTTTGGAACTCACACTTAGAGTAAATTAAAAATTTAACTGCGTTTTTTGAGCCAAATTTTCTTTTACTAAAACATATTATTTATATAGTTTATAAAGTATAAAAAATTTAGCTAAGTATGTATATTAAAAGGTGATAGAAAAAATGTAATTAATGATAGTTTTTCAATCTAAAAAAAAGTTTTATGCTTAGTTGTTTTTAAACAAACTTATGCAAATTTTGTTTTTTAAGTAAGTTTTTGATCATTACCTGGACAAGACGTTAAAAGGTATTTGTGGTGTGCACCTCAATAACTAAAAAGTTCTTGTCAACACCAGGTATTACGTTAAAACATTTTGAGGACGTTTTTTGGTTTTTTTTTTGCTTTTCAACAAACAATATTGATTTATACAAAAATATTTTTAATTAAGTAAAAATGTATCTTTATAACTTAATTTGACATTAAAATTGAATTTTTAAATACACAATATAGTTATATATTGTTACATATAGTTATGGTTACATTAGTTTACAATTTTAAAAATCAAAACAAAAAGTTTGTAATTGTCATATGCAAACTTTCATTTGCTAAAGTATTTGTTACATACTTATACTTTTTAAATTGGTATTTTGTTATAAATTTTCAACAAATAGAAAGCTCAACTAGGACCATGTATCTTTGAATTTAAAATATATGTTATTTAAGTACACAATTAACAGTTAATATGCATATGAAAGTTATAAAGCGAACAACAAAATTATTTATTACTATCTTAAGACATATAACTCAATAAACGTAAGACATGATCTGGTTATATTAATCTTTTACATTAACTTTTGAGTTGATAAATAAAGTATAAAAAAAAAAATTATGATTTAAATGCATTAAAAAAAAACGCCTAACCAAGCTTTTTTCTAATGTTTTCTAAATTTTCTCTTGTTGTTAGATTTAAAAAAATGTAATTTATAATGAAAACAAAACCTTTACGTAAATTTCAATGTAGTTCAAGAAATAGTAAACAGTTGTATAAAAAGAACATTTTTAAAAATTTACTTATTAAAAAAATAGGAAAAAAATATATTATAGTTTTTTTTTTACAATTTTGTTTTCTAAGTTTTTGACTTTAAAACACTTTATGCGATGAAAATTCAAACTTAAACCATTTCTAAATCGTTATTCAATGTTAAAATGTAATAATATAATTTTGAAAACTTTATCAGAAAGAAACTTAAGAAACTATATAAAACATGCACGAAAAGCACATCTTAATTTTTTTTTATGTTAAGTAAATTTAAGTTTTAAAAATAAACAAACAAATGACTGCAATCTTATACGAGCAGGTAGCTTTTTTTATATCGAAAACTTATCTTATAAAAATTATCCTTAATGCTCTCATTTCTTGGTTCTTCTGATACCGACTATTCTTGAGAAAAAAGATTTTCCTTTGGCAGACTTTTTTAACCTTCATCTCGTTTTTTCTGCTTTTTTCAAAGTTTTTCATTAGACTCTATCTTACTATAAAGTATTAGTAAAGTATAAAAAGTAGATTTGTCTACTAAAAAAATAGCTTAATTCGATGTCTTTAGTAGAAGACGGCTTCTGTGACATCAAACTGTATACTTTTCGATTTATTGCACTCTCGTTACTTTTACCCTTAAAGTTTAATAGTTTTAATCATTTTTTAAATTTAAGATTCAAACTTATTTTTTTCTTTTAAATTAACAAGTATTTTATTATTATACTTAATGTTTGCTTAACCAACTAAGATCGTAATTAAATGTGTAAATTGCTATCAAGTACCACATAAATATATAAGTTTACTCTTTAAATTAACAAAAACCTTAAAGTATGTTTACAACATGTTAGTATTTCTAATGAAAATGAATAAAATACACAAATAAGTAATGATTAAAGCATTTTGTAATAAAAGTAAAATGAATTTAGCTAGACTAGACATAAACCAAATTTTTTATTCTCAATATCGTTTTAGCTTAAACCCTTTCGAATTTATAACTTTAATTTAATTTTCATTACTTTAATTCTTTAAATATTCTTAATATTCTTTAAATATTCTTTATCTTCTTCAAATATTCTTTATATTCTTAAAATATAATACCATTTTAAAGATAAAATATGTGATTTTACTAAAAAAAGTTTCATAGGCACAATTAATCAGAGATTTTAACACCAATGTCTAATATCTAGCTAATACTAAGCACTAAACAAGTTATTTAACAAAAAAATTGTTAGGAACAGTTTTAAATTTGAATTAAAATGAGTGTTCAAGCAGCAGTTTTTAAGAACACAAACCTTGAAGTGAGCCAAAATTTGAAAATTAATAATTCAAATCACTTTCCTTTATAATAAATTCTGCTTTGTAGATTTTTAAACAATTTTTGTGGTAATTTAAAAGAGTTGGCCTTAAAATGATAGAACGGCCAGTTTTTTTATGGTTGTATTTTGATTTCATAAAAAAACATTATTAGTACTTATTTAACAGTATTTTAAACTATTACTGTTTTTAGCGAAAAATACTTTTACTTAATAAGATGATAAACTTCTTTTTAACCACAGTTACCTCTCTCGAATCGACGTACTTATTTGATGTCTTCTCGTTTACTTACTAATATTAGAATTCTCAAACAATAAAAAAAGTAAATAGTTAAATAAACATATTAGAAAATGACATATAATAAAACTAAGAATTTTGCATGTTTAGTTTGTGTCTTCTATAAATGACCTATTGAATTTATGGCCTTGCCCTTAACATCTTAAGTTTTTTATACTCTATTTTATAACTTTAAATCAAACATGGTACATAATTTAATTTTTCTTAATATTTATGCAAAAGTTTTATTCGAACTCAATAAACCCCTTGATCCTTTTTTAAAACTATGTAATAAAAGTTAAATTTTAAGTGGATAAGGACCAAATTAGAAATAAATTCTTTGTAAACATATAAACAATTTTTATAAGAAAATTTCATTTTATATAAATATGGTCTTTTTAAAGTAAGATAACCTTTATAGCACTAATCTACATGCACATGTGCAACTTGAATAAACACTAGTTAAGGAAAAGTAGTAAAGTCCCAAAATTATCTTTAAACAAATACATTATAAGAAAACAGCCAATATAGTAGTTATAATTGCAACATCTTGTTTAGTTACGTTTTCTCGTTCAGTTATGAACTTTTGCTGTGTACATAATGTGCGTAGATTCGCAAGAGATAACTGCAGTATTAAAAAGCTAACCTTCATATTGTATTACACTTAATTTTTATGGATATATGTAAGCTAAACATTTCATGTTTTCATTATCAAACACAAAAAGTGAATATAAGTTACAATTATTCTTTAAGATTCCTTTTACATTTGATTTTTTTCCTTCATTTATTTCTTTGAATTTTTTAGTTTATTCATTCCTTAAAGTTAGATATGATTGTAAGCAACAAGTAATAATCAAGTTTTAATAGAAAATATTTCTTCGAAAAAAAAGTGTTTTACATTGCATTATAAAACAAGCAAAAATAAGCTTTAAGTACAAACAATTTACACTATCAAAAGTACTATTTTGAGTACAATAACGAATCTTATTTTTTTGATTTATTTAAAATTGAAAAAAAAAACTACTTTTTCCTAATAGGCTAGGTTAGAAAAAAATCTACATAAGTTGTCAAAATACGCTTAAAAAAAACAAAACAGAATGCAATAAAATTTAAAATTCAAAAACATTATAGTAACAAGTTAATAAACTATATCTTAAAAAATGTTGAAACCTATTAAAATGTTATTATGACACACAAACAAAACCTTATTAGAAAAAAGTCAATATCATTTTATAACTTATAACAAAATTAAATATATTATGTCTCACGCATTTCATTTTAATTCAAACAGAACTAAATTTAAAAGAAATTTTGATAACAGATAAAAATGAAAAATTCAATCATGAATCACAAACTCAGAATCGCAAACAATACTATAAACTTTGAAATTAATTTTATAAAATAAGAAATTTTCATACGATTATTGTTAATTAGCTAATATTACTTTCAATAAAAAAACACATTTTACTGCTTAACAAACTTAAACGAACTGTAGACTAAGTTTTTATAGAATTAGTCCTACAAACTTTATACATACAGTTAATCCTTTTAAAGCTAAAACACTCTTATAACACAATTATGACAGTATAAGCAAAACTTGTTTTTTATAACGATTGTATTACATATAAGTTTTTAAAGTATTCAACCGAAAAGTTTAAGTACAACTCAACTAATAAAAAAAATGTTATGTACAATAATGTTTAGTATCGCTTAAACCTTAAAGGATCTAAAGAGGCTTTTATTTGAAATTCTAATAATTACTTATGTATTTTCATTTGCAAGGCACGATTGTATTTCAATAGAGCAACAATTCAAAATAATAACAAAAAATATATTACGATTCAAAAGAATAGAAAAACATTTTTAAGAAAATTTTAAGTTTTTACTTGCTAAAGTTTTATATTTACACTTACCAGTACTTAAGTGGCATTTACATTTAGAATCGAGTCAACGACTATCTTTTTCATCTGATAAATTTCATTAAAAGTTTGCTTTCTTTTAAAAGAAAATATTAAAAAATTTCTACTTAAAACAGCTTTAAATTTTTAAACTACTTAGTTTCAGGTATACAATAATTAAATTTTGAATTTTTACTTTTAGTTTAGCATTAAGATTTTAATGGATGTAAAACTATATTATACATAAAAATTAATAGTGTGTTTTTCTTAATTTGCTGTATCATATAAATAAAATAGATCAAGAGAAACATAAAATTTTCTGTAAAAATAAGTTGGGAGTGGTTAAAATTTTAGTTTTTTTACTGATATTGTCTTACTGTAAAAATATATTTTACTTTATCTTAATTAAAAATGGTTTCAAATATAAACTTTCTTTTTTTGGAAACTAGTAAGTAATAAAATAAGCAAAAATTTATTTTAAACTATTTTTATTAAGTTAACAAACCTTCAGTTATCCGAAACTTCAACATTTAAGTTTCTATGCTGTCAATAACTCAAACCTAGAAAAATTTTTAAATAACTATTAGTGGCTAAATTAAAGTTTATTTAGATTTTTTTTTCGACCTGACTATAACAAATGCTAATATATAAACTGAATATGTTTTTAAATCTTTAAGTTTAGGTACTGTATCATTTTTCATTGGCTGAAAAGCAGACTATAAAAACTAATTTTAAGCTAGGGTAGACACAACCTTTTCAACTAAAGTTATTTTTTACAAAAGAAAATAACTTGTTTATGCAATTTTATGAAGTTTGAAAAGCTAGGTAAGCAAACAAAGCACTTAAAATAAATTATCAGCTTTTAAACAATTTTACTTAAACACGCTTATAAAAGTATAAAAGTAGAAGCTAAAAAAGAGATTCAAAGTTTATAAGTTAAACGACTTGAAAATATTAACTTGTCAATTCAATTCAAGAAATCTTATTCGGCGCCAAGTAAGAATTTGTAAAAAATGTAGACAATGTAAAAATTTGCATATATCATTAAAACTAATAACTTAAGTATTTTTAGAAACTAAAAATGTTTTATCTAATAAGACTTAACCTTTTACTGACACATGAACAATTACACGTAGTTTGAATTAATTTATAATTAGAACAAAAAGATCATACTACTCAGAAATTGCCTTACTAAACATCAAAAGTTCAAATTCTAGAAAAACCTTTATGTGATATCTCTATTAATGCTATCAATAAAACGTCACTACTATTTAATAATAAATAAACAAAAACTATGTTTTTTCATTTATACACAAAAACTAAATCTTTATAACAATGAGGTAAAGCATTTGTTAAATATTTTGTTATTTTAATGTTATTTGGTTAAGCTTTAAGCTTTTATAGGTCAAAGAAAGCTAGATTAAGATAGTTTACTGATAACTCGCAGTAATTTTTTGAAATGTATGCTACAACTTTAAATTTTGAGTACATAAAAATATAAATTTCACAAAATATAAAATCACATTCAAAAATTTATACTAATACATTGCTGATGTTTTCTGTAAATAAAATGTATGGTCTGCGACTAATTAAAGGTTTTTGTTTAATAATTAAAAATGTTGTTAAAATATAAAAATATTTGCAACTCTTCTGAATGGTACTTCAAAAAAAAATTAGGTATAACTTTTCATTTAAAGCATAGAAATTTGCATCTAAATATTTAGCATGTTTACTACAATCACAGTTACTAGTTTTTGTTGAAAATTTATTTTTAAGATAAACTTTACATAAAAATATACTAACAAATTTGTTTTTGTTCAGAAATTACGTGTTTAGTGTGTATAGAGCTCTTGAAATATATTACGTTTTTATATAAATTTGATTAAATAGTAAAATTATATTTATAATAATAATATAATTACTTATTAGATTTAAAATTGATATTATTATGTCTTCATTATTTTTAGCATAGTCAGAACTTAAAAATCTAATAAAATATAAACTTTCTAAGTAGTAATCAGAAAAATTCTCCTACAACTTTTATAGTTTTCACTATTAGATATAGTTTTATACTATTTCTATGTTTCAGAGAATAATTTTAAAAGAAAAACAATTTTTATCCTAAAATTTTAAGTAATTTAAAATTACTAAAAAGTTAAACTAATGTGGCTCCATCAATTGTAAAATTGTTTGAAAAGATGTTTATATTTTGAATTGTTTAACTAGTAGAAATTTATAAATGTATTAAATGATAGTTTGTGAGAATACTTTTTAAAATGCTCTTAAATATAAATACCTTCAATAACTTTCTAAGTGTTTTATCTATTTTTATAAATTTTGTGAGCTTTGTAAACAACATTTTAAGAAAAAGTTGTTATCTCATAAATCACAAGCAATTAAGGTATTTTTAAAAGTTTGAGGTGACGTTTTTTCAAAGTGTCAAAACTTAAAACGTGTATTAGATTATAAAATAAAATTAAATATAATTGTCTACTTTAAAAACCATAAAATTGAAGAAGTAGAAATCATTTAAAGTATCTTAAAGTCATATTTTATCTTAGCTTTTCAAACTATTAGTTTTTTTTTTATTTGTAATAACATTAATTATAAAAGAATTTACTTTTAGCTAACTAAATGTTTTATTGTCTGGTTTTAAATTAAATTCTTAAATAACGGTTACTTAAATAAATGAAATACATCAGAGTATACGTTTTAATCTAACATAAATCTATTAAATATTTTATTATTTAGCCATTATATTTTATCAAAGATACTAAATGTACATGACTGATGGTAATAAGAGACATATTCATTAATGAAAAACATAAATTTATATATGTCATTAGGTTAAAATGTTTATCAATTTACTACGAGTGATCAATAGTACATTGAAAAGTATACAAGTATGAGATTTTAAAAATATCATAGCTAGATATCAATAAAACAACATTAGTAATAGCATAGAATTATTTTTTGTATTTTTTTTATAATTAGGAGCATATGAAATCAGTAAAAGTATAGTAGCTGTAACAAGTTACGATAAAATTAAGTTCTTTACCAAAACCTGGTGTAGAGCTATCGATGTTACAAGCCAGTTTTACAGTCAGTTTTGATTAGAAATTTGTAAAAAAGCAACTCTAACTAAACAGTATTCATTAAGAGAAGAACCATAAATTAAAAATAAAACAGAAACTTAATTTGTTTTTTTTTTTAAATTTTAAGTTAAACATGCTCTAATAATTAAACAAATCCGAACATTTTAGCTTAAAACTTGAACTTGTCTCAAAAACTGAAGCTTATCGAAGATTTTAGTAGAAAATGTTACATTTATATTGAATTGGAACAAAATACTAACAAAATTATTGTTTTAAAGAAATACCACCAGAACCATGTAATAGACAAAAAAAGGTTTGAGTACTAGTAACCCAAAAAAAACGATGACTTTAATATTATTTGATGTTTGATCGACAAGTACAAAAGTTTCACCAAAAATACCTTTAATTAACTAAAATATTTTTTATTCTTACAGTCTAGTCAATCAGTAGCAAGCAGACTTTTTTTTATTTAACAAGTCTTCAAATATTATATTTAAACTATTCTATTGATTTCATTATGTAATAAAAAACTTTAATGAAACTTTATTCAAAGTTTTTGTTTTGATTTTTTATCATAGAGAGTTTTATGGTAGCTAATTTGTTTTGTAAATTAATGTCGTTATAACAAACTAAACTTTTATTTAACAGAAATGGAAGCAACTATGTTTATACTGTCTAAACCAGTATTATCCGTTAAACAGTTACATAAACTGAGTAACATTTTTTTATTAAACATGGAAAAATACCAAATAAATAAGTTTTCGCAAAGAAATTGTTTAGGTTTGATTAAACTTGTTGATTAAGGTTTCTTGATCGAAAAGAAAAAAGAAGAAGCTTACTTTAAAAATATTCCTTTGAAAAAGTTAAGGATAAGAAAAACTACAAGTAGTACAATGATTTATTAATGTTTAAGGGTAGTAACAAGTAAAATATTTTTAATATAAAAACTAATATAAAACAAAGTAATCTATACTTATCTGCTTAAATCAACTATGACGACTATATCTATGATATTTTTATCTGATTTTATAAACACAATTATTATATTCTGTATACATCTACAAATAACTGCATCCATTTCAAACTATTATCAGCACAAATAATACATAAAGAAGCTTATTTTTTCTTCCTTAGTTTAATCAAACTATCAAACAAGAAACATAAGTGATACTTATACACATTTTTCAAAGCAAGGTTAAAAAAAAACTTTTTTTTATCTTCTCTCCTCCAGAAAACTGTTTGAACTGTTTTTATAGCTCAAAATTCGTTTGCAATAAACAAAAGCTAAATTTTTATACCAAACATTTAACTCATTAAAAAAATATAATTTATAATTATTTAAAGAAGGTTAGGTTTTACTATATTTCTAACTAACATAATAACAATCTTCACTGCAAAAATAAAACTTAAATAGTAAGATATCAAGATAAGCGTGATTTAATTACTCTTTGTCTTATTTAAAGTTTATCAAAGACCTAAATAATACTAATATTTAGATTAAAATTAATTTTTTCTGACCAAAACAAGCCATTAAAACATGTCAAAACCATGTCTATACAATTAAAATTAGCCCAAAATAGTACTTAGCTTAAAATAAAAATGCATATAACAATTTCATATAAAAATTGATACTGTAAAAAAATAACAGTATAGTATCTACAACTATAATTTATTTAAAATAGTACCTTTTTATTAGCCGAAGGCTATTTTCATTAAAAAAAACTTGTTCGCTAGTGGTATAGAAAAGTATGTCTAGAGTCACATTTCCTTTATTATACTTGAAAAAACTAAATGTAAAACTTTATTTTAAACCATAAAATCAGAACAAAAAGATCATACTACTTTGAAATTGTCTTGGTAAACATCAAAAGTTCAAATTATAGAAAAACCTTTATGTGATATATCTATCAAAGCTATCAATAAAACGTCACTACTATTTAATAATAAATAAACAAAAACTATGTACTTCCATTTCTACACGAAAACCAAATCTTTATAACAATGAGGTAAAACATTTGTTAGACACTTTTTTATTTTAGTGTTATTTGATTAATTTTTAAGTTTTTACAGGTCAAAGAAAGCTAGATTAAGATAGTTTACTGATAACTCGCAGTAATTTTTTGAAAAGTATGCTACAATTTAAATTTTGAGTACATAAAAATATAAATTTCACAAAACATAATATCACATTGAGAAATTTTTAGTATTACATTGCTGATGTTTTCCTGTAAATAGTATGTATAACTGAAGTTTAAAAATTGATTAATTTTTAAATTATAAACTATCTTATTTAGAAAACAACAGTCAAGTTTTTACTTTATGACTAAGTTAACATAAAAGATCAATCTCATTTTGGTTTAATACAGCAAAACAATATAAGCTTTAAAACATACCAATATTTTTTATAATCGTGTCAGTATAAAATTATTCTTTGCAAAAAACCAGCAACCATCGAGCTATTTTCTGCTTTAAATAGACTTATTTATAAAAATATATCAAAAACTTACAACTAGCCACTATTATCAATAACTTATAATTACTATTATGCTTTATTACTACTTATTTTAACACTATTTTGGTTTAAAATAGTATTTTTGTACTTATTATTTTAAACATGTAAAAAAAATTTGGCTGGTCAGTTTTATCCAATATAGCCGCGAGCTTTTTTTTTTGAATCTGGTCTGCGGCTAATTAAAGATAAGTTTTGTTAAATTCTGGAAAAAGTTGCAACTCTTTTGAATGGTAGGTCAAAATTAAACTTAATTAAACTTTCTATTTACAAAATATAAACTTGCTTCTAAATATTTAGAATGTTTACTTTAATCTCAGTTACAAATTTTTGTAAACAATTTATTTGTAAGATAAACTTTACATAAAAATATACCAAAAAACTTGTTTTTGTTCAGATATTACGTGTTTAGTACCTATAGAGCTCTTAAAGTATATAACGTTTTTATATAAATATTTTAAAACATAGTTAAATTTGATATTGTTATATCTTCATTACTTTTAAAATAGTTAAAACTTAATAATCAAAATAATATAAATATTCTAAGCAGTAATCAGAAAGGTTCTCTTACAACTTTGTTGGTTTTTACTCTTAAGTATAGTTTTGAACTTTTTCTATGTTTTAGAGAACGATTCAAACAGAAAAAAAAATCTTAAAATTTCAAGAATTTAAATTATCACTAAAAAGTTAAACTGATGTGGGATGTGGTTCCAACAATTGTAAAATCGTTTAAAAAGATGTTTAGACATATGTAATTAATGATAGTTTGTGAGAATACTTTCTAAAATGCTCTCAAATATAAATACTTTGAATAACTCACATAAATGTATTAACTGTTTTTAAACATTTTGTAATGTATGTAGACAACATTTTAAAGAAAAAGTTGTTATCTCATAAATCACAAGCGTTCAAAGTACATATTTCAAAAATTTGAGATGACGTTTTGTAAAACTTTCAAAATTTCAACATTTTAAAACTTGTGTTGGATTTAAATACGTTCATGAATACATATACTAATTTTCTTGTAATTTTAATAAATAATAAAAATATAAAAATAAATATTTGTCATCATAGAAGTATAAATAGATCAAATAAGTCATGTTAAAGATCTAGTTGGTCTTAACTTGTTTTCTTTTATAATAACATTGGTTATCAAAACATTTAGTTTTAGCTTAATAGCTGTTTTGTTGTCTGATTTTATAATGTATTCTCAAAAACAGTTATTAAACTAAATAAAATAGACTAGCGTCTACGTTTGATTTAGGAAACATCTATCAAATATTTAATTGTTTAAGAATAATATTGTATCAAAGATACTATTAGTACATCACTGATGGTAATAGAAAAATATCAAGTAATAAAAAACATGATACGTATATAAAATTTATTAAATTAAAATGTTTAAAAATTTACTACAAGTAATCGATAGTTCATAATAAATATATATATAAATACGGGATTTTAAAAATACTGTAGCTAGATAAGTTTTTGCATAGAACTATTTCTGTATTATTTTATAGTATGAAGGATTTGGAATCATCAATAATATAGTAGCTGCAACAAGTTAAGAAATGCTTATTTTTTCTTAACAATCTTGGTAGAGCTATCGATGTTACAAGCCAGTTTGACAGTCAGTTTTGATTAAAAATTTGAAAAAAATTAATTCTTACTAAACAGTATTCTGTAATATAAGAACCATAAACAAATAATAAAACTCAAACTTAAAACTTTTTTTTTTTACTTTGAACATGCTTTAATAAATTGAGCTAATCCGAGTTTTTTGTTTTAAAACTTGAATTTATCTCAAAAACTGAAGTTTATTGAACATTTTAGTAGAAAATGTTACATTGATATTAAATTGAACCATTAATTTTTTATTAAGCAACATTCAAAATAAAAAACCATAATATTCATATAAATTCTATGATACAAACAAATGTTATAATAAAGCTAAAGGTAGAACAAAATACTAAAAAAAATGTTTATACACAGAAATACAACAATAAAAGTGCAGTATATAAAAAAAGATTGAAGTATTAGTTACCGAAAAAATTGATAACTTTTATGTTTTTTAATGTTCGATCGACAATCACTAAGAATTAAATTAAAAAATCTTAAATTAACTAAAAACATTTTTGTTCTTACAGTCTAGTCAACCAGAAGCAAGCATACGTTTTTACAAATATAAGTATTTAAATTTTAAAGTTAAACTGTTTTATTGATTTTATTAGTAAAGAAAATATTTTTATAAAACTTTAGTTACTGTTTTTGTTTTATTTTTTTTTTAGAAAATTTTTATGGTTGTAAACAAATTTGGGTAATAAATGTTATTTTTATAACCTTAATTGTTATTTAAAAGAAACGGAAGCAACAATGTTTATACTGTCTAAACTAGTATTATACGCTGAACAATTACACAAACCAAATTGTGTTTTTTTTTTATTAATATGAAAAAAACATTAATTAAAAACGTTTTTTGCAAACAAACTTATTAAGGTTTGATTAAACCTGTTTATAAAGGTTTCTTAACTGAAAAAAAAAGCTTAATTAACAAAGTTTGTCTTAAAAAACGTAAGAATAAGAAATTCACAACTAGTAATATGCTTTATATATTTATAAAATTAATAAAAATTAAAACATCAGTATTTTAAAAACTAAGTTATGTATACTCATCTGCTTAAAACAACTATGACGACTATATCTATGATATTTTATTCAGATCTTAAAAATACAATTATTATATTCTGTAGACTCTTACAAATAACTGTATCTATTTCAAACTAATATTAGCATAAATACTACATAAAAGTAGCTTATTTCATCCTTAGAATTAAAGTTTTTTTCAAACCAGTAACATAAGTGATACTAATATACATTTGGCAAAGCAAGGTTCGAATTTTTTTTATCTTCTCTCCTGCATAAAACTGTTTTACATCTCAAAATTCGTAGATTTTTAATAAACAGAAGCTAAATATTTATACCAAATAGAAAAACTTATTACAGAAGTTAATTTAAAATCATTTAAAGATGGCTTTATTATATCTTAATTCTGATGCAACTTATTAGGTTTTTTTTGTTCTTTCGATAATGCTTAAATTTACTTAACAACCATCTTCGCTGTAAGAGTAAACTCTAAATAGTGATAGTAATAGTGAACGATAAGCAAAATTTACTCATAACTAATAAAAAATATTAAATTCATAAACACCTTTTGAAAAGTGCATTTAGAATAATTAAGTATAAATAAAAATAAGCAAGAGAATAAGTGGTTTTTTTTCAGAGGTAATTCTTACAGCAAATTTACTTTAGAATAAATTATTGACTCATCTGTTAAGACAAGCACTCATATATTATCAAATGTTACTTATATTGTCATATACCTAATAAAATAAACAACCGATTAGAAATAATTTATAAATAAGGCAAAGCATATCACAGTTAACTTAGTTATTGGACACTAGATGAATTCAGACATTAAAAAAAGTAAAAGTTACTTTACTAACCAGTATCTTGTTTCTTACTATACACACTTCTAATTTATCACTTTTACATAGTTCATGTTTGCTAATTTTATAGTTTAAATAAACTTTGATACACCTGAAAAACTAAACTTAAAAAGTAATATGTTAGTATTGTTTTTAGTGGTTTCTTTAAACATAATTTTATTTTATCTATCTTTACTACTGACTATAAAAAATTATTAATAAAATAATAGAAAAATAGTTATGTAATATTTTTCTGAAATTTATTTGTTTTCTATTCCAATTGTTAACTTTAGTTGCAATTTAGTTTATAAAGATTATTAATGAAAGGGAAACCGGTCTAAATTGCACGAAAGCAAAATTTTGCACGAAGCCAAATTTGCCTGAGGGCACAAAATTGCACAAGTTAAATTTTTGCACTGGTTAATTTTTATTTTACGTTTTTTATAACTTTTTTTCTAATTTTGATTTTTTTTACTATCACTGTTACACTTAACCCTTACCTTCGGTCGGTAGCTTTTTTTATAATAATAATCTTTATTAGTAAGTTTTTATTTTCAATATCACTGTTACGATTAACCCTTGCCCTCGATCAGTAACGTTTATTTTATTAAATTATCCTTTAGTTTTTTTTTTTTTAATATTTTTTAATTTCGTGCAAAAATGTAACTTGTGCAATTTTGTGACCTCAGGCAAATTTGGCTTCGTGCAAAATTTTGCACTCGTGCAATTTAGACCGGTTTCCCTTCTATTAATAATCTGTATAAACTAAACACTCTGTTACATTTTAAGTTTTGGCTAAAGTATTTTTATGCTTATTTAATTATGATTAAAGACAACATCTGCGAAAGTCTATCGAATTGTCTGATGATCGAAATGGTATGATCAAAACTATAGTTTTAAAATATGTATAGTTTTAGCAGCTATGATTAATCATCCTATTTTATTTATTTCAACATAATGATCGTTAATCAATTTTTTCAGTATAATTTTAATTTCACTATCTTTTTTAAGAAAAAACTCCTTTGATAAATTACTATAATTTTGGATAATTGGTACCACAATCTTAAAACTTTTATTATTTTTTGAATTATCTAAAAATATTAAAATCTTTTATATTTTTTATATAAAAATATACTGGATTATAACTTTTCAATTAGGGTCCAGATCTAACGGAATACTTTTATAAAAACGATCTGTAAGGTTTCCGGCCATATTCAATATTTAAAATCACAATACACTTTTTTGAAAAAAACAAAATAATTATTATATAAATTCTGTTGCGCTATAAGACACGAGTAAACCAATAAGAAATAAAAATTTAACAATATTTGTATGCTTTTAAATATTTTTCTCATTGCATTAGAAGTTGAAAAAAATTTTTGATAACAAGCAACCCTGATAATCATATAAATGTAGTGAATGAACAATGTACAACCCAAAGGCTAAAATCTGAAATGACTAACAGAGAAATATTAAGCTTTATTTTCTAAAAGGTTTCTTTAAGTGTAATATTATATCTCTATTTTACATAGTTTTAGTTAAAAAAGGACATTACAATAATATTTTGCCTTTTAAAATTAATTAAAAATACACCGATATTTTCTACAAAAAAGGTAGCCCATGTAGGTTAATTAATGTCTTGACCATAAAAAAACTTACATGATAAACAAATTGCAAGTGTTTATGACAATGTTTAACAAAATGTTAAACTTTTAGTAACAAACAAAAAACTAGTTTTGAAGTATAATTTAACAAAAATAATAGCTTTTAATTAACTAGTTCTATTCTAAACCCAAATTTGTGAAGCAGACAGATCATTACTTCATACATTAACTTAAAAACTTAGGAAGTGAATATGATACTCGTTTTTATAATAGAATAGTTAACATTGAAGGCTAGTATTACATACCTGTCTATATACAGCTTTTATTTTGTTTACTTATTTTTGTGACAACTTCATTCAAACATTAAATGTTTGTACAACTTTTTTAAACATTCAAATTTTCAGTAGATAACCTTTAAACGTACTTTGGTGTAACTATTAACACAGTTAGCACTATTAAAAGTTGTTAGTTAAAAATATATATATATCTAGAGTTTGCAACATTGTTTTTGCAACAACATTGTTTTTAACTTTATTTTACACAACAATTTAATGAACTCACTAACATAAAAACAAATAATGTAATTTATAAACGAAAGTATGTACAAGTAGAGTGAAATAAAAAACAATCTATACCAAATAATAGCACAGAAATTAAGTTTATCTTTTTAAAGTTTGTATTTTTGTTAATATTTTAATTAAAAAAATGTTAAAATGTTTGAAAAAGAAATTCTTTTAAACGAAAATGTTTAGTAAAATTAATACGTCTTTATAAGGCTATTCAAAATTAATAAGTATTTAAAGAAAATAAACGAAAAACTATTTTTGAAATAACAAAGAACTTATTAAGCTTGTTAAAAATAAGTCTTTCTATTGAAGTATTTAAAATATTTTCATCCCATCTAACCCTAGATTTAAAAAGTAACAAAAATCTTCAGGGGTTTGTTCTGAAACCTCCGAGTACATAACATCTAAATCTTTTATCAACAGTCGCTTTTTATAAAACAATTCGAAAAGCGTTTTCACAAACACCAATTCTACTTGGCTGAGCTCTTCATAGAGAATTTCCTGAAGATTCCTTCTAGCAAGTTGATCTAAAGGCACAGCAAGTCTTGCAAGCTCGTACTCAATCTTTGCATGGTAAAACTGAAAAAATAATTAAATTAGCGAATAAAAATTTCCTTAAACATAATCTATAAAACAGCGTGTTGAACGCCTTGTAAATTTATCAAGCCTATTTCAAAAATGTTCAAGAAGCCCTTCAGTACAAAC
Source organism: Thalia democratica (assembly GCF_965202585.1). Taxonomy (NCBI): domain Eukaryota; kingdom Metazoa; phylum Chordata; class Thaliacea; order Salpida; family Salpidae; genus Thalia; species Thalia democratica. The sequence continues at coordinate 29,398,522 of NC_139171.1, forward strand.
TTTAGTATATAAATTGAATGAAGTATAAACTGAACAGAACATTATAATTCAAAGCATAAAGTAGCATAATAACATGATAGATTTATTTCCTTAAAATTTAGAATTCAGGAAAAAATTTGTTTCACTGGTTATTAAAGGATTGTCACTCGTAGTTTCAAAATTTTTTCCAGGTTTTCCAAATTTCTTTCAAGTTTTTAAAAATACACATTTTTGGGCCTATTTTTAGTTTAAGTTATTTTTAAGGAATAAAACTGTGTTAAATAGCATAAAAACATGGAAAAGATACTGTAAAGCTTCATTAAATATGTATTTTGTTAAAATAATTTATAATGATGACTAACAATTTTTTTTTTAAATGATAGATTTTTCAATTCCAGTCATATCAAAATTCTACTACTAACAGGGTTGCCACTCATTATTTCAAACTTTTTCCTGGTTTCTTCCAGGTTTTTAAAGGTACAAATTTTTGAATCTATTTTTAATTTTAAGTTAATTTTATTAAAGAAACTGTGTTAAATAGAATAAAAGCATTGAAAAGACACTTAAAGTTACTTTATTTGTGGTTTTTAATAAAAAAAATTTTTGATGATGACGAAAAATCTTAATTGTATGTCAGATTTTTTGTGTCAAATCAAAATTTTACAACTGAAAATGTTAAATTTATTAAAAATTCCAGGTTATTCCAGGTTTTTTGATCAAATTTCTAAGTTTTTATCAATTTTTCTCAAATTCCAGGTTATTTTAGCCTAAATTGTCAAATTCCAGGTTTTTCCAGGTAAAGTGGCAACCCTGTACTAAAAATGTGAAGATTGTTAAAATTCAAGGTTTTTATCAAAATTTCTCAAAATTTCCGTTTTTTTGCCTAAATTGTTAAATTCCAAGTTTTCAGGTAAAGTAGCAACCCTGTTATTAGATGTGCAGTGTTCATCAGGGTTGCCACAGATCAACCTTAGAAAATCTCCTTGCTTTTCCTGACTTTTCTAAATCAAACTCTTAACTTTCTATTCTAAAATACATATTCAAACACTTGAAACCAAATAAAGCTTACTATATTATTTTTGTACAGCTTAAAACAACAGTTGTTAACATATAATATTAGAAAAAATTTGCATTTCTATTAAGAATATTCTATTAATTTTACCTGATGAAATTGGAAAATAAATAAATTTGTCTTTGCTTTTAAATTTTGCAATTTTAGTCTGACTTTCAAGGAATTTTAATTAATTTTTACCATTCGAAGGCTTTGGAAAATGAGGAATTTCACAAATTTGAACAAAGAGGTTTTTCCAAACTTTTTCAAGTATCGTGATTTTTTCATGTTTTTTTAGTTTTTCCTGACTTTGTGGAAGCCCTGGTTATTCATTTTACTAGGGGACGAAAATTTTACCAATGTCAAAAAATTCCTTTAACTATAAATTCAGTTTTGAGACTATTTAGGGTTATACTAAATACTACAAATAAATTAGTTTGATAAAATTAGTTGTTTATTTATAAAATTTTGACCCAACTTTAACAAAAGAATACTTTTTGAACAAATAAAAACTATATTGAGATAGTAAGAAAATTTTTGCAAACAAATTTTAAACATTAAAATTACATAATATTAAATGCTAAAACAAAGTATAGAAAAGGTTGCTAAATAGTTTTAATTTCAGTAGATGTTATAATTAAATATTTCAGAAAAGTATTAACTGAAATTTAATGAAATTTTACAATTTTTTTTTAACTTAAAAAGAAAACCTACTCAGGAAAAGAGTATTAAAAAAAATCTTAACAAAACATTTTTTGAACAAAACTATCTCCTTATGAATGATATTTACGCAAGGGCAAAACTATATAAAGCTTACTATATTATTTTTATACAGCTTAAAACAACAGTTGTTAACATACAACAGTAGAAAAATTTTGCAGTTTTAAAAAGAATATTCTATTAATTTTACTAAATGAAATTGGAAAATAAATAAATTTGTCTTTCTTTATAATTTTTGCATTTTTAGTCTGACTTTTAAGGTTTTTTAATTATTTTTTTACCATTTAAAGGCTTTGGAAAATAAGGAATTTTAAAAATTTGATAATTTTTTGTAAGGGCAAACATGAGCCACCCTTTTTTAATATTTAAGATTAATAAAAATTTTTAAAAATAGAAAAATAAAAATTTTATAACAAAAAAAAAACTGTTTTTTAGTTTTTTTTTATATAAAATTTTATTTTTTAATTTTTTTAAATTCTTTCTAACAGAGTTTATAAAATATATCAAGGAACATTTCCTAAAAATTAGGGGTAGTTATTTCAAAAACGTAGGAGAAAATAGATTTTTAGTGAAATAGTCTATTTTTTCCGTTTTAGTTTGCGCCTCCCATAAGGAACCTATTGTTGCTTCCGACTTTGACCAGCTATATCTAAAAGATATTTTGAATTTTTTGAATCTGTAAAAAACATTCTGAAGCTTAGTAAAAACTATATAAAATAAGATCAAATATTTAAAAAAGGTGTTTACCCCCGCCTATGCCTTTAACATTAGTTCATATATTAATTAAGCTAAACTTATAATCTATACGTCAGTTTTTATATTCAAATTTATTTAAGTTTTGGATACATAGATGTCTGATAATTTATTTCTTTACAAACGTATGGACCGCAACTTGTTCATAGTTAGATGTCTCTTATATTTAAAGTTTCACTGCATTACTACCTTTTCCTTCGTTTTTGAATTAAAGACTTAAAATTTTAAAGAAACATTAACTTTATTGTTTAAAAAGTTTGAATTTTGCGAATCTAAAAAAAAAAAAAAACATTAACAATTTTTTTTATAAAACTTTGATTTTTAAATTAAAAATATGCTTTACATAGTCGATTAAAATATTAGTTATAGACTTTCTATGAAAATTAATGTAGATTAGTTAAAAAATGAAGGAGAAGATACATTTTTAGTAAAATAGTTTTTGTTTGTGTTTTTGGTTTGCCTTTTCATTGATATGTTAGCACACTGTCTTTGATCGCTTATATCTCAAAAGTTACTTTTTCTAAACGGATAACAATGACTGATATAAAACTCTACAGAATAAGATCAACTTGTAAGAAATTAGGTGATCCTTCATATGCCCTTAACTTAACTGTTTCTAGTTTTATCCCTTTAAAAACTTCTGACTTCTCAAATCTAGTTATTTATTAAAATCGGTTAAAATATACATAACCGAAAATTCTCTTTTATTTTGAAAAATTTCAATTAAACTAGATAAAAAGACAAATTGCATAAGCAAAATTCAGATTTCAGTAATGATAAACTTTTTTAATAAGTGCATAAATATAATAAATTTCCTGAATTTTCTTATTTTTGTCTTTTTTCGTTTATCAAACTTTCTTGACTTTGTTGCAACCCTGCAGATGACTTAACTTTAGTATCGTGAGTTTTTTCAGAATACAGAGTTCCTTTTCGAAACTAGAATTTTATTTTTGGCAAAGTTATTGTAAATCACTCTTAGCCATTCAAGTTAAAGATAGATGACAAGCGAATAAAAAATATTTTTATATAAAAAAAAGTTCGTAAAGGATGTAGAAAATAAGATGTAGTTGCTCACATTAGTCAACTTAATACAAACGCTACCAAAAGAATTAAGTGTAAGAATTAAAGAACTTACTAAAGGAAAAGCTAATTAATAATCACAACACTTAAGAGATTTATCTACAACATGAAACTTAGAAGACAAAATTGCAAGAAGACAAATTTGCACTAAGGGTCAATTTTGCACGGAGTGTCATTTTTGCACAAGAGTAAAAAAAAAACTTTATAAATGTATACAAAAAAACTGAAAGATAAAACTAAAAGATAAATTAATATTAAGAAAAAAATATTGACCGAGGATAAGGGTTAGGGGTAACAGTAATAGTCAAAGTAACTAATAAAAATTTTCATTAAAAAAGAAAATTAAAATGAAGAAAAAAATAAGCTAGTTAAAAAAAGCTACCGACCGAAGGTAAAAGTTAGAGGTAACAACGATAGCAAAAAATAAAGATAATAATACAATAAAAATATATAAGTTAACCAAAGAGGGTAAGGGGTAGCAATGAAAGTAAAAATTATTAATAAAAATAAAACAATTGAAAAAATAAAAATAAAATTTGACCGTGCAAAAGTGTATTCGTGCAATTTTTTCTCCTAACACAAAAGTGTCTTTATGCAAAAGTTTTTCCGTGCAATTATATGCCCTTGTGCAATTTTGTAATAAAAATTGTACTAAGTAGACAAAAATAAAATTCCAAGAGAATAAACGAATTAAAGTAAACTAAGATGGATTCAGGCTTTTATTTAAATATTTTTTTATTAAGAAAAATTTAGTTATTAAATGCAAAGTATGATTAAATTTTGTCTAAGCTCCGGAAATTTGAAGGTGCTTGCCAAAATCAACAAGTAGAGAGTGTTTAGATTAAACAGAATTTGATAGCAAGAAACGACAGCTTCATACACTTCGGCACCACAAGAATGCGAACAGACTAAATCCATAATGCGTCATAGTATGTATTTTTTTGCGGCTTACTCTATAACCGTTGCCAGCCGCTGGGGGCAGAGGATGAGAATGATATGAACCCTCTTATCGTCAACTGATTGATCTTGAACCGTTTTTTTTTTAATCACTTAAATTTAATTGTTGTTTTCTTTGCAAATTACATCTCTTCTATCAAACCTATGAATTTTCTAAAATCCTTTTCTCTCTTCTAGTAAAAAAAAATTCTGCTGAGACATCGTATTGTAAATTTGAAACTTTTGTGAATACGCTTAAGTCTATTTTTTGCCTTGCACTGTAAACTCAAGAACATCTGGTGACCTTTTGTCCGCCTTTTAAGCTTATGACCCTTAATTTCTTATTTTTGTTATATCTAGTATAAGTTACCCTTACAAAAACATAAAATCTTTTTTTTGTTTTTCACCATCAAACCGAAACTATGCCTACATAGCCCTAATGATACCTTTACTTCTCACTACCTCCCGCCCCTTTTTTTCGCTGCGTATGGCTCCCTAAATTTTGTTTGTTAATCTTGCCTTAAATTACGTTTAACTTTTTTTCTATTAGTTCTTCAGAAACCGGTACGTTTTGAATTGAAAAATATTTCGCCGGCTACAGATTTTGGTTTAGAGGGTCGCATTTAGCCCATGGATTGCAGTTCACCGGCTGACCTCTGGTCACAGGCAAAGTTTCAAAAACTCCTTGTCATTACAAACCATATAAAACTTAGTGTTAATTTAAAACATTCCGTGAAGTGTGCATGTAATTTTTTTTAATTTTTCTTCGTAATACAAATCCCAAAGTGTCTAGTCTAAGTTTTATATTTCTCATGAAATGTGTTAAAACATTTCATTGTCGTTAATTGACTATTCACGCTCCCACTTTATCCCCTTTACAGCTTTTCAACCGCTAACTTATTAAGATTGTCATTGACTTTTTGGAAGCCTTGGTGGACCATGAGCCAGCTGCTTTTTTCTGATTTTTTGCTTTAAAGATACTACAGATCAGTTATGATGACGCTGTTAGTTTTTGTGATATAATTTTTAAAGTAGGGTTTTCGGATTCTTTTTTATAAAGTCCCTATAAAGAAAAATAAAAGTAACTGAAAATATTTTTCAAAAACTATCCCTAATTACTCCTATAACCTTTTTGTGATATCAACTATATAATATTTGATAACTATAGAATATATAGTGTAAGTTTCAAATTATAGCCTCACGGCCCCCTATGGCACCTTTACTACTAATTATACTACAACTAATTATGGCCTCTCTTTGTAGTTTATAGCCTTAAGTTCTGAAAGGGCCTCCAAGGAGGCCGATGACCATGTTTGTGAAGTAACTGTTAGTTTTAGGGTATATTTTTGTTTAATTTTACTACTTTGTCTAAAGTACTTTACATCCGTACCTCTAATAATTTAGTAGCTTATCCAAGTCATTTTAAAACCCCATACTTTTTATGACCATAACACTAATTATATTTTTTTTTATAATCAAGTTCAATAGATCTGTATAATCAAGGATTGTTGTAATTTATTCCCTCTATTCAGCTTTTATATTTTTTTTATCTTATTCATAAAATAAACAGTACTAGCAAAAACGTTTTCAGTCTTAAACCATGTTTACTTTTATACACAGACCTGTGTTGATGATGGTATGTTAAACTCATTTTTAAGTTAATAAAATTCGATGAAGAAACTTACTTGATGGTTATTATTGTTATTATGTTATTTAAAATAAAAACTTACTATAAAAAAAAGCAACTTAAACCTTGGTAAATTTAACAAATGTAACCATGTGAGATAAAACAAATGTTTTACTCCACCATGTGCTGTTTTATAAAGTTTGCCATTTAAAAAAAATTACAATTCCTACTACAAAGTTTAAATTTTTGATAGCCTTAAGAGGTGAGCTTCGGCTACATAGCAGGTGCGTGTTTTGACTGGTTTCCTGTTTGCTGTGAACCCCCTGAAAAAAAGAAAAGAAAAAAAAATCTTAGAATATTATTAAAAATGTTGTTTAATGACTTAGTTTTGGTTATTTGATAAACTTTGAATAATAAATGTTGAATTTATAACACTGAAATATAAAAAAGTCGCCTTAACAAAAAATTCTCGTTTTT
>NC_139171.1:29405244-29455060 GCF_965202585.1 Thalia democratica
TAAACAAGTCTTCACGAATTTAGAAATTTTTTTTAGAAATGGAAATGTTTTTTAAATATAAAACTTTACAGAAAATTTAAAAGTATTAATAAATATATATTTACTTATTTTACTAGTGAGCCTTAAATATTTTGAAAAACCTACTTACAATATTAAAAAAAAAGCTTAAACAGATTCGGAATAATTAAACAATAATAAACTAATGTAAAAAATGCCCATTTTTAACTAAAAAATTTAGTTTAATATCTAATTAAAAATCTAAATTAAGTAACCTTTAAATAAAAATTTAACTTCTTTTATAGATTAGGCTAAAAAAGATAAAAAGTAATTACTGAAAAACTGTTTGAGTAGTTTAATTATTAGTTTATTAGTCGATGTCGTCTTTTTAGTTTGTCAACTCAACTTAAATTTGAATTTATTAGGTGATGTTAGGAGCTTGTAGGTCAGTCAATAAAATAAAGAAACATTAATTTATTGAAAGTATTTTAAAAAAGTCGTTTACCTTTCCCCTAACATTTCAATTAAATAATATAAAACAAGGTTAAACTATATATTTATTACATCCTTACTACATTATATTATTATTTAATTTTTCTTCAAAGTAAAGTACATTCAGTTAGTAAAAATAAAACGCGTCAACAGGAAATACTAGCCAGTTAATACAAAACCTAATAACTATACACTACGAAGAAGGCGTCACAAACTGGGTGTTGTGGTTTTAGAAGGAAGACGCATGTGAGAAAGAAATGATCTGGTGGATAGAAGGGTATGGGGAGCTAAATGATTTTGACTTGATCGGTTATGAGAATCCGATATATGAGAAATCGGTTAGAGACATCAGACATTTTCAAATGCTTGCGAGAGAAAGGCAAATATAAAAAAACGAAAAATTTACTTTCATTCGAATAATCAAAAGAGATTATACGGACTTTTTAGAAGTCTCTTTGTTTTTTTTTTTGTCTAGAAATTTGTTTTGTTAGGCTGGGTGTTTTCTTAAGCATTAGCTTTTTGTGAATTGACGAATAAAAGTAAACAGACACTTGTACAAAACTATTACATATTTTCATGACAAAAATGATTTAATTTTACAAATCTTCTTATATGTAAATATAATTGTAACTTTGGTTGATTATTTCAAAACTTAAATTATCTCAAGCTTTTAAACTAGAAACTTTTTAAAATTTCATAAATTTAAAAAATATTCTGCTTTTAAAGTAAACTTAAACTTGTATAAACAAACGCTTATAAAGAAGTTTAAAAAAACTTAGAAGCAAAAAATTAAAATATAGTACTTTTTGTTATACTAGTAAAATATTGAATACTATTGGTTTGTTAGAGCCTGTAATAATCATTACAATATTTGTTTATAAGACTTTATAATATATAAAATCAACATCTACTGAATCAGAGGATCTGATCATTGCCTTTGTTGCAATTATTTGGTTGCTGTCGAACCTATTGAAAAGAGAAACTTAGATTAGACAGGATGTTGATTTTTAACTTAGATAAAACATTTCTAAGATCATAAAACACCTTTAGATTTTAATTTCATTAAATTAGTCGGTTTTATATATGTACAATTAAAAGTATATTCAACACTTGAACATAAAAAGTAAAATCGAGAACTGTAAATGCTGCTTATACTATATTTTTTATTGGGACATTAATAAAATTTACAACTTTGTGAAGTTATCTTTAAATTCTATTCTAATTAAGCTTATAATTTTTTAGAAGATTTGTTAGCTGTAATTCAACTTACTTTAAATATAATTTTACATTATATCACAAACGAGTAGTGATCTACTTGATTCAGGAATTTAGATCCGAACTTTTTTGCTAAAATCTAGTTTCGGTCGAATAGAAGTTAAAAATAAAATACTTTATCATATTGATTTATTTAATTAATGATTAAAACTTTATAACATAACGGCAAACTTTTTTTTTTTGATTCAAAAAGTATCTCGATTTTGAGTTATATACTATTAAAAAAATTATATATCTTAATTTAAAATAAAAAAAACCAATCGCTTCAGTATCGTTAAATAAGCTAATTAAGTAATTATTTTGTTTAAACTAACTTAATGGAGGTAAATAAGTAGTAGAACACTAGGATGTTGTAATTACATTCTAACTTAAGTTAGTCTGATGATTTTATAATTATACTGATGTATTTCAAGTGTCAACAAATATTGAATTTTATAAAGTGCTTATTAGTTGTTTTAAAAATTAAAATAAATTTAAAAACTACAGATTCAACATAAATAAAACGTTACAGATAAATTTCTTTTAAATTACTACACTCTATGTGTAAGTGTTTAGTACAGAGAACTTTGTTAAAATTCAAGGTTAAACAAAGTACAATAAGTTAATGTAATTTTTTGTCAAGCATTAAATAGTTCAGATATTGTTTAATCTGTGATTAAAATTTGACCTGAGTATAACAAGATAATTTTTAATAGTTTGATAGGTAAAGCAAATTTATACAAAATAATCGAAAATTTATGCACGTCTTTTTAATTGGTAGATTTTTAAGTTTGTTTTTTTTATGTTTAAGTATAAATTAAAAATATTAAAATATATATATCAAAAAAAGAAAATAATAATAATTATAAGTTTTATATTTTTCTAACAGGAGAAAAAAAAAGTTGTAGAATTAATCACAACGAAAATAATTACATCTTAAAACTGTTATAATCTATAAGTCTTAACGCAAATCTTTTCTACAAAAGTATAAACTTTTAAGTTAAGAATATTTCTGTGTATTATTAAAAAATATTCTTTATCGTTTTACAAACTAAGACATAACCGTTTAAAAACAATTGTCTAAGGTTATAGTAACTTCATAAAACTACGTATAACTATTTTTATCAATTATTGTACTTGTCTGATAAATATACATATATCTTTGAGTTCATGTATATTAAAACAATCGTTGTGTTAACTTGTTTTATAGTAATTTTTTTATACTATCTAAACTTTCTTTGATAAATAAAACAAAACATTATTAATCTGCAATTGTTTAACTTAAAATAATTAAATATTTTATATAAGTACTAAGGTTTATATTCTTCCTTATACTCAAATTTTTTTGCAGCAAAATATCAAAAAGTATTTTTAAAACACTAAAGCATTTAAATTGAGGCATTAGGACTTATTTATAAGTCAGAGTAGTTCTGAAACAACAATGTTCACAGCTAACTAGTCAAACTGAATTAAAATGCATTTAAACTCATAGAAAGTTTACTTAGTTCTGTTTCAACAAAGTTTTAGGTTAACAAAAAACTGTGTTCGCCTCTTATTGAAAGTTTTTAAAATTAAAGTCAATATTCTGTTAATTAAACAAATGTCAAAATAAAATAAAATTATTTTTAATTTTTAAAGTTAGTAGTTTGTTGATTTTTTTTTTCAGCCTTCTTTTATTGAAATTTGAAAGCAAATGTTCTTAAATACTGTTTATAAAAATGGAAATATGTTATAATTATTATTTAAAAAAAAATTATTCTACTACTTGTTTGTTTAATTAAATAAATAAGCCTTAATAGTAGTTTATAAATATGCTTAAAATGAAATTAGGCTTTTCAAAATTAAGCTGTTCATAGTAGCTCACAAAAATATGGTTAAATTGTGTACAACAAAATAATAAACAGGGGTAATTCTAAAATGTTTACATTAGACTTCGTAAATATATATCTTTTTAAATAAGTTTAAAACTTAAATACAATTATTAAAAAAATTTGGTTAAACTTCTTATGAAATTAAAATTTCGAACACCAAAGGTAAAAACAATTAAAGAAAAAAAAAATTATTGCATTCAAAACTTAATTATCAGAAGATTATCTTTAAAGTACGTGTCTAATATCGAGATGAGATTAAGCGAATGTTAAGTGTACAGAGTTAAGAATGTACTGGTATTGAAGTTAAAAAAAAATTTCAAAGGTTCGAGTTTAAGTTGAAATATGAAGAGTTAAATTAAGAAGTTGTACCAATTTTTAATTTAAACCTTTGTTCACTGTTAGAAAAATATTTTTAACTGACCGATGATTAATAAAGTAAACATTTTAACTTATTGACATGATTTGGATGTTTATGACGATCTTTGTGATTAGCATAACGTTAACAAACACCTCATTTTAAAATAGCATTTTGATTAGAAATTTATTTTTTTAAGTTTTAAATATTTTAGTATAAGTCTTTGACTAAAAAGATAACCATTATTTTTTACTAAACAACGATTAACAATTAGCTTTAACAAGATTTTGCAAATATCAGCCAGTAAAAATGAAAAAAATAGAAAATTTGAATTTAATAACTTGACTCTAATGTTAAATTTCATAGCCTAAAGCATAAAAATTAGTTTTAGTCATAAAAAACTACTTAGTGTCGGAGATTTTATAACCCTAATAGCCTTAAGCGATTACTTTTATGTATGTAACTAAGTTATTTATTATAGAATTTAAACCAAGAGCTACTGAAGACAAATACTTTAATTTTGTTAATGACATAAAAAAGAATATATACTAAATATATTTAAATTAGAATTAACAACAATTGAGTCAAAATAAAAACATTATGTGCCAACACGAAAAAAAGGGGAGATAGAAAATTCAATTTAATAACCAAGGACAAATTTGCTACAATTGCAACCTACACAGTCAAAAAACTTAATACTTTGTATTAGTAATACTTAACTCCTGTTTCTAAATTAAACAAACCATGAGTGTTGTTTTTGACCGAACTTAGTTTATTGAAAAAATAACGAACTCAAAGTAAACGAGTAAAAGAGTTCAAACATAACAGTATAACTTATAAAATAGTTACTTTGAATAGATGGTTTCGAACAAATGAAATTACACAAACACAACAAATTTATCTACCAAATCTCAGGTGATAGCTAAGCAGAATCCTCAGTTGCGTATTTCAATGTCCATTCCCTGCAAATTCTGTCGTGTTCTTCGCGATCGTTCACATACTGAGCTGCTACTTCTGGCCGAAGAGGCGTTTCATGATCGCAGTCATTCAGAAGTGATACAATAATCAACAAAATGTGCTCAACAAGTATACTTACAGACCAATCAGACCCATCAGACCCATTTAGAATACTTAGGGAACCGTCAGAATCCACATTACAATGGTAGATTTTGGTTCTGAAAGTGACTTTTGGTGGCAAAAAAGGATATTCTTCAGTAAAACTCAAACCCAACAAAAACGTTCCACCTTCATATGGACTGCCAACAGGTCCTTTGATTGTAGCTTCCCATTTAAACAAGTTGTGATCTTTCAATCGAACTCTTATGTCATTTGGTGGGTTTATCTCAAAGAACTCTTTTGCGAGTCTTTTTACTGCAACTTCTTTCATTTCCTCTTCATCTTCTGACGCTTGACCGTCATCACGTGCTTTCTTTTCAGGAATCCCTTCATGCGAATCTTCCTCAATTTTTCTTTCGGGATTACCAGCAAACTTTTCTTTTCCAGATGATGACATGTTTGACTGTGAAATTTAACGAATACCTGTAAAAGATCTAGTGGTAAAATAATAAATTATAAAAAATTCGTGTAAAAGCATTATTCAAAACCTTTTTCAGTTAAACTTCTAATATTTAACAAGTTTCAAAACTTGTTTCACTTTTGGTTTAGGCATATATAAATTTGTAAGATTAATAACTAGATTTTAATAAAATAAATAGCTTAAAATTTAATAAGGTTAATTAATTTACATTTATATCTTTTTAACTTCTATCAACGTTATCAAACAAACATTAGAAATATCAGAAATGACTTTTTTATTTTTTGTTGCTAAATTTTTAAGAAAATGTTTTGATAGCTACATTAATGTTAAGCTTTTTAATGACTTTGAATATTTTTGTTCAGTTTAAGCTATTTTACAAAAAAAATTTCTATGTTTATTGAAATTTTCAAAAAAGGGATTCTTATAATTGTACAAGTTTTTACTAAGATCAAGGTAAAATAAAACTTTATAAGTTTAAAAGATGCAAATCATTATTTGATGCTTATACTAAAATTAAATCTCACTGTCAACCACACTTTTACTGAAATTGTTTACCAAATAGTTCTACATAGTTATATTTTTTACGATAAATAGTTGAAATAAATCTATTAATTTAAGTTTTTCTAACTGTTTTACTGTAATCTCGGTAAGCAACTTTAAATTTAAATTCTAAGAAAAATTTTGAAAGCCTTATTATGCTATCAATGTCATAAAGCAAATAAATAAATGAAGATAATCTACTAATTTAAGTTTTTTTAGGTAGTTAAATAGAGTTTTTTTTTTATTCATATTCAGTACGTCGTTAGAAAAAAATAGTATCAGTTTAGTAAAGAATATTATAAAGTTCATCAATTTAAAGGTTTGTAGATATAAATTACTGAATTTTTTTACTAAAAAAACTATGTTTATACTAAAATATATTATTATGTTGATGAAATTAAAAGGTTTGTAAAATTGCTAATAAAATTCCTAATATTATAGCTCATTAAAAAAGCAATAAGTATACAAAAAACAACATTAACATAGCATAAAAACTATTTGAATGTTTTTTTTAAACTTTCTTAGCAATGAGTTTGTTAATTTTTTGACAATTAAAAATTAAAACAATAAAATACAATTAATAATAAATATTTTATAAAGCCTAAATACCAACATCCACCACACTTGTCTTTTAATATCAAAATATTATGACTGAAAAATGTTCGGTTGATAAAAAAATCAATTAAATGTACTATGAGCTGTCTACGATTTTTAAGTAGGGTAACACATTTTTGTTTAAATAGTAGATTTTTTCAAATTTAGTGTAAAATAAAACTATATATATAATGATATAAAAATATAAGAATATAAGAATATAAGAATGATATATAATCTTAAAGAACTTATTAAAAAATATACTTATATAACTAAGTATTAAAAAAAATTATTTTTAATTATTAATAGTACTCTATTAGTCGTTGATCGCTATGTTTATTTTTATTAAGTTTTTGTTTTAACAGTGAGCTCGTTAGTAAAAATAAATAAATTTTAGAAATATTTAAGTTATCAAGATGACAATTTTAACAAACATAGACTAATGGCTAAAACTTACAAACTAAAATAATAAAAAAATTATAAGTTAAAATAAAGTAGATAGATTTAGTTAATTATTATTTTATATTTTTTTATTTGTTGTTGATGGATTTAAACCGTTGGTTGAAAAATTAAAATAAAAAGAATTAGAAGTTAGAGATAAAAGTTACAAATAAAGCACTTATGTCAATTAACTTGGTATTAAGTGTTGATTATAGTTTAAGAACGACAAAAAGTACAAGTTTAACGAAAGAAAAAAAATAGGTTCCTATAACTCCAATATATATTTACTTTTAAATATTACTTAAAAACTTTCAATACTTACTCGAAGTTATTTAATTCCATTGTAAATATTTTGGAATTTTAATATTCATTTTTCTGAATTTTTTGTTGGTATAACAGTATTATCTATTAAAGACAAAACAGCATAATTAAATTTTCTTGAATTTCAGCTTAAATAAATATTTAAGATTCATTTCATATTTTCGTAGACTTTGTTTACTTAAAATTAAAGAAAGGAGGAGTTAAACATAAATTTTGTATCATACTAAACGATGGAAAAACTACAAAGTAATCTTTAATAACAAAAAATAAAACTAAAAGTAATAAAAAAACAAATAAAATTCTAGTAAAAATTACAGTCCTTGTATCGAATGAGACTAACTTTTAAAATTCACACTTAAAAAGCTGTTTTATTGTTTTTTTTCGCGTAAAACACCTTGTACAATTTTATGGACAGAGTTAATAAAATTAGGTGAAATTTATCATCTAAAACTTTATTAACAAATTAGGAAGATTAATGCGAATAAAGTAGCTTTAAAAAAAAATATTTTATTTTAAGATTTCTATTATAATTTATGAATATTAAAAAAAAATAACTTATTTTAGAGGGTAATGGATAAACTATTTTTTAAACTTGCGCTATTTTTAGTTTTATTTATTAAAATAAAACACTTTAAAAAAAGTTATGTAAAACAGTGTTTTTTTACAAAAATTGCAAAGTTTCGTTTATGACATTAGCCTACAATTTTTTTAGAATATTTTATTTAAATGTTTCAAAGTATTTTCTATAGTTTTTTCTATAGTTTCAAACGTCATAATTACTTTAATGGATAATTTTATGAAACTAAAAACTTAACAATTACTTTTGTACAATACTTATTCACTTATCTGGACTTAACTTATCCGGTCAGTTTCAGTCGAGAAGAAAACTCATAAAAATTTCAAGTATTGTTAAGCTTGTAATGACGTCATCTCTTGTACCACTAGCGCATACTTAACAAAAAATATAAAGTGTGTTAGAAAGAAAAATTATAAGTTATGAATAGTACACTTAATTTATTGGTAATACTCATCATAATTAAATCCTACGTTATTTACCTACTACCTTATGAATAATAGATGCTATTGTATACAAATCAGACAAGACACTTTGAACAATGTATTTAATAAAATAAAGAGTCACAAAACACCATTATAACAAGACTATTTTTAAAATATAAGTTTTTTTATAACTAACTTGAGACAAATAAAACTTAAAAATAATTAAAGTGTATGTGAAAAATACTTTAAACTTTAAATAATGTGAACTATAAAATATTCAAAGAACCTTAAAACAAATATGTATTGTTTAAGTAACACTTCTTGTAGTAGAATCATAAAAAAACACTAATAATTTCACTTTCAGTTATTTCTAAGTATCCGGCTTAGTGACATTATAACCTACAGGTCTAAAATGGTTAAGATTTGTTTAGGACATGTTAAGGACGATTTGGGAATTTTTTTTACTACAATATTTTTATTGAATCACTAAAAATTTAGTAAAATGTTATCTGCAAAATAAAAGTTACAATGTTTTTTATACTGCTTACAGGTTTTTATAGAGACATAAGTTTAAAAAAGATTAATAAACAAGGCACACTATATTTAAAACTAGCAGCTAATATTAAAAAAAAGTTTTTATCTCTTTATCGAAATTCAAAATTTCAATGTTTGTTTTAAAACATATTGAGTAAAATATGTTAACAATTTAGTGTTTAAAAGCTGTGTTTAAGAATCAGATTATTTATGCTGCATAACAATTCGCGTGTTAAACAAAAAGAATTTACATAATTTTTAATGAACCGTAACGACTAAAACCAACATGTTCGTTTGATGAGTTGACCAATCACATTTGGTTGATCGGCAGCAAGCGACTCAAGACTTTCAATTCTCCTCTCCAGTTCGCTCGTGTCTCCCCTTTCACCTTTTTCACCCAGCTCCCCTTCTCCCTCTTCGGACCTTTCTTCCCTCGTTTGACCGGGTTGTTTGAAAGAGGAGATGGCTCTTCGCATGCGCAATGGCAAGATTGACAATTTGACAGTTTTGCTAGACAGCAGAATAAAAACCAAACAAATTAGACGGTTTTTTTCATTTTTATGTTATCAATATTTTTAGAACAAACAAGTAGATACGTAGTTTGTGATAGTTTGATCAATGAATATTGAAGGTTTTTAACTTTATTAAGGCCTGTTATAAATATAAATTTTGCCATTTAATATAACTGTTCTTTACTTTAATAGTACAATTAATTATAATTAACTAAGAGAACCTAAATAGTTTTTTTGTACAATTTTTTAGATAAAATATTAAATAATTTCATCAAATTTTCAGATTTTACTTTTATTTTTCAAGCTCCTATATACAATACTTAACTTAATTCAACAAAACAATGACAAGCACAGGGGTCGGCAAACTGCGGCCCGCGAGCCAATTGCGGCCCGGGAAGGGTAAATCTGCAGCCTGCGAGCATGTTAGTTTTTGAATGGAATGCGGCCCGCGAAAAAAAAATTTGTGGCCCGCGAGCATGTAAATGTGGCCCGCTGAGTATAATTATATTTCTAGTTAAATTTTTCGGTATTTCGACTTAATTTGATTAGTTTGATTTTAAGTCTCTCTATAACATTTTAAAATAAAATCAAGAAGTACTGCTTTAGTTTAAAAATTTGAAAAAGACAGATTAGCGTTCTAACAGGATATGTTTCTTAGTTTTATAATTACTTCTTTTTTACAACAGTAAGTAAATATCTGAAAAAAGAGTGTCAAGAGTGCTTGGATTTAATAAGTTGGTTATGTAATACCTATTTATTAAAAAAACTAAATGCAAATGGTTTCCATTTTGTACAAAATTAATGAACAGTAATTAACTAAAGTGTCATTTCTTTATAGCTTAGATATTCTTTTTCAATATTTTTAATACCTCAGTTTCTTTATAATTTTTTTATTTGTAAATATTATATTTTAGTGTGAAAACAGAAATAGGGTTCATTTGATTTTTGTTTTGACACATTTTAATTTTAATAAGTTTTCTATGCACACCAACTTAAAAAAATGCTCATATTTTAAACCACTTTTTATTTAATACTTCAGTTAGTTTAAGTTTAGTTTATGCATACTTTTTCTAACATTGTTATTTATACATGACATGTCTAAATTTGTACAGACACATTTAAAGCAATATATATGACATTAGTTAATATAGTTTTTGTTAGGTATACATTCCATTTTTCAAACATTGCTTTTTTCAAGCTAAGCTAATTTTTATGCCTTGCATATCAATACACACAACTGCTGTTTTTTTTTGGAGCTACCTATTTATCATAAACTAGATATAGGGATGGTAAAATTTATAAAGTTTGTACATTGTTAATCAAAATAGTTCAAATTCAAGCAAATAAACAACTAAACATTGCTACACACTCAGACTTTCACTATTTGAAGACTTCAATCTCAGGCCAACTAAGCCATTTTTTAAGTTTTTGGCTAGAATTGCTTTTTGTATACAAACATATCAGGAATGATTTTGTTGACTCATGCTGGCTTTTATGCTTGAAAAAGTGGCAAATTAAACTTATGATGTATGTTTTGCTCAATACACAATGTTAGTTTGAGTTTTAATATATGTTAAATTTTAAGTCTTGCATCTGATATAATTCAAAATATTATTTATATCATTATGTACATTAAAGAATGAACAATCAGTGTTGCCAAAAAATTTGAATTCCGGAAAAGCTTGGAGTTTGTGAATTTACAGTTAAAAATTCTAGAAAAAAACTTAGTAATGAAATTTCGATTTGACTGAAAAAAAAAAACCAAATAAATGTTTTTTTATTAAAAAAAAATATATAGTAGCTTAACAGTATTTTTTAATATTTATAAATGTTTTAAGACATTTTCTAAACTTTAATTAGACTTTATACTAAAGATAAAGGAAGGAATTGTACTTCAAAAAACGCCGTATTGGTACATTGCACCTTTACTTGAAAAATTTCACCGATGGTTGTTCTTCGCGTTGGAACTAAACCAAGAAAACCTACTAAAATGTCAAAGTTAGTAAAAACATCTCTAAAAAAATTCTCAGATGAGCAATAGTTTTTCTATCAGTGCTCTCATTTTAACAACTTGATTAAAGTCCTAATTTTATTTATGCGACTTTATAACCTTAATGCATTTCCTAAATACGACTTCATGTTGTCATTGAAAAAATAAACAAAAGTTTTTCATTACCGCCAACATCAATTCTTTATAAAAGTTTTCAATTATAAACGGTATCTCATTTTAGTTAATAAATTTTGCTGCTTTATCACTTGCCTTAACAATTATTTCTGATTATTCTGTAGTTACTGAAGATAATAATGTGCTTTGTCGGAAATGACTTTGGTGATTTTTTTTTTCTCGCAATAACTCCTAACTAACGCTTTTTTATTCTTGTTGCTCGTCTTATATTTTACAATTAATATTTTTAAATGCAATATTCTTTTTACAATTAAAGAATTGCTATCATGCTTAATAAGAAAAAAAAATTCTAGTTTGCTAATGACTTAATAAAATATTATACTTTTCTTAAACTTGTTTAAGAAGCTCAATTCTCCATTCCAGCTGACTTATATATTTTTGGAATGTAATTTATTTACTGTTAAAAACCTTTGTTTTTTCTTTATATAGTGAACTTTATATTAACTGGGTTGCTACACAAACAGGCTATTTTAAAAGCTTGAAAACTCAGGTGTGTGCTAAGCTTTTATTTTAAACACTTAAAAGAAATCTTCCATTCTCAGAATAGTTTTTATGACTGTTGTGTAGTTTACTAATTGCATTTTTTTCTTGTTTTCTTACACTTTGTGTACTTTTTGATAATGATGATATTTTAACTAGGTATTTAAGCTTGATTAACAACTATTTATTAGCTTATTCAAATTTTAATAAATTTAAGCTGGTTTGATACATCTCAGACATTTTTGCTTTTTAAGTTACAACAATGTAAAAGTCTAATTACTAATAAAATATTTTATTAAAGTATTTGATAATTAATTATGTTAAATCATTTGTTTTAGCTTTCTGGAATACAAACAGGTATTAATTTTAATACGTTAACTAAATACTAAACTTTTTAATGAGTGTAAATTATTTAACTCGCAAAAACTTTTTACGAAGTAAATATTCTTAGAAATATGAAAAAGTGTTGATGATATAACAAATGTATAAAAGTAACCAATAAAGTGTCTTTCAAGTTAGTTTTTTATAGAGAGTTAGGTTGTAAGTAAAATTTAAAAAGTATTAAGTTTAACTTATTAAGTGCTAATGAAATTACATACTTTATTAACAATATTAGTACATATTTATTAAAGTATTAGTCAATGTAAATCATAATCTAATGAATATTAATTTGAATAGGCATTCTATGTATAGCCTAAAGTCATTTAAAATAATAAGGTGTTTAAGTAAAACGATTCTCTAGTGTGACTAAAACTAAAACCATAAGAATATTAAAATGTCACTAAAACTAAAACTTTGGCCCGCGAAGACTTTGGAAACTTGAAATTTGGCCCGCGACAACCAACTGCCTGCCGACCCCTGGACAAGCACTTTATAGGCAAATAAAACATAAACATTAACTTTTCATACGTAAAAAAAAAGTAAATAAATGAGAAATAGAGAGACAATAAATGATTGGGATTAACTAGATTGACTGTTAATGCATCGATTAAATTAGATTAACAATAAATGTTATAATGTAACAAAATTATAAGGTTATAAGTAAGAATGAACAATTAAATATACAATTATTACTTAGAATTTAAATCAAAATTCACTAACAGAAAAGTCAATGTTTAAAACAACTTTACATTTTTTATTAAATCATACTAATTTCTAAATTAATTACGTGTTAGCAGCAGCAAGGTGGTCTGGAATGAATTTAGGTCTAACTCAGTTCAAGTATAACTTAACAAAGCGTAAGAAATATTTAATCAGACTTGTTTTTTCCTAAAAGTTACTTTGTTCTACATAATACAGTATTAAATTAAATAAAACAGCAGTGTAACTGGTATTCGAGTACACTTCATTAATAATAAACCTTTATTTCTCATCATAGTTTTATTAATAAGGAAATGTTTAACAGACAGTTTATTAGCTAAGCTAATATTATCATAGTATAGTTTTTAATTTTGAATTTTCTTTAAAATTTTTTGTTTTATATGTTCTAAGTGTTAGCTACTTGCCAGTAGGTATAACACTTAACAAAAAAAAGAGTCATAAGCAATTGTCCTTCTTTTTAACTAAAAACTAGAAACATCAATTAAGTTGATTACATAAATTATGTACTCAAAATCACAAAAACATAAAAGTTTACAAATACTAAAAATACTAAAAAGTAGAAGTAAAATTTTTATTAAATGACTAATATAAGTTTAGGTAAAATGTATTTGAAAAACTTATATCAAAACTTTAAAAATCTATACTTTGAATCACACATACTAACGAAATATAGTGTATTTTAATATTAAACGTAACAAAATATTAACAGTCAACTTGCAATAATATTTGTAGGCATCTTTTGGCTTCAAAGATCTTAATTCTGTTGGTTCTCTTAACAACTATATATAAAGTTGTTACAGCCATCTTTATACTGATGTGTTACGCATAATTGCACATGATATTTTGAATCAGAAAATCTCTTGTTCTGGTTGATTAATTCTGATTTCTGGCGTTTACAGATAAAGAAGATTGCAAATATAACGGATATTTCATCTCTGATCATTACCTTTTATTAGTCTTCTTAAACCATAACATAAAATGTTTAGCAAAACCTTATTTATCTGCAATTGCTGAACTAAAAGTAGATGAGTATTTGAGATAAATATAAATTTGTTTTGAAAACTCTTACAGATTTTTGAATCCTTAAACATTTTGAAGCTAAAAACACACATGCATTTTTGACACTTAAGCATTCACCCTTTTTTTCAACTTTTAGCCTTTAAAAACTATATAAGTTGTTTATAAATTTTATAAGAATTTTGCAGACTTCCAAAAATAAACTTTTTTAAAGATCTTTTGTCATTAAGAAAATACTTATTTGATTAACTAAAACTTTTATAACATATCTTCCGTTCTTTTCGGATTTTCAGTTACAGTACTCTATATTTAAATGAAATAAATAAGCTTTTTCTTTTAATAAAAATAATTTTTAATTTTTAGAAGTTAAAAATATCCAATCGGACTTTCTTTGGTTAACAAAATAAAACAAACTTGTGTTAAGATGCGTGTTTTAATCAAAATTAAAATCCTCTTATTTAGTTTCGTAGTCATGACCCAGTAAGGTATATACTTAAGTAATAAATACTCATTTTGTAAGTATTTAAAACCAATAATTATCTAAAAAACAAAGCAAATACTTAGAAACATGACTAAAGGTAAATTTAAATTATATATATCTAAATTAATTGTTTTATTTTTTTACTTTTAATTAGTTATATACTAGGTTTAAACAACCTTTATACAAGAAGTGGTTATAAATTAGTGGCGTGTGAACAACTATATGTAGTTAATAGAAACAGTTATGATATTATCACATTTTTAAGTTTAATTCTAAATGAACCTTTTTTAAAAGCCTAAAATTAGCTTTTATATTATTTGTCTACCGGTACACCGCTTTAACTAACTGAAAGAAATAAGCAAAACACTTGAATATTTATAACTATATTTAATTAATATATAACAAAAGTTTATTAAACTTCGAAACATTATACTTTAATGTGTACTAATGATATTCAAACACTAAAAATTGTTTTTGACTTGTTTTATAATAAATTTTAAAACTCTTAAATTAAAGTTGTAGAAGCTATATTTAAAATATTTTTAACAAACTTAATAACAAAAAAACTACTTTTTATTTTGAAAACGTTTTTTCTCTAGATGCAAATTACTTGAAGTTGTATTATTCGAATATGATAAGAGTATATATTAACAATCTTTAAAAACTTAGTCACAAAAAAATATTTACTTGTTAGTTTTTAATTTTTATTAGTTTCTGTGCTTTCTAGTCTATACTTTTTATTGTAAATACTAATAAATTGAAACTTACCCTAGTAATTTTGTAATGTTAACTTTAAATAAACTGATATTAGTTAACGCAAGATAAAAACGTTTATTACTTATCGCATTACAATACCAAAACAAGATTGTAGAAACCTAATTCGTAATTTAATTATTTGATTGCTTAGCTTAAATTTTTTCACTTTATTTATACATCTGAAACAGTTAAATAAAAAATGAAGCATTTAAAAATGCATTTTTGAAAACAGCTGAACTGTGATAACGAATGACCTCAATAATAAGTAAAATATTTTTGTTCTTAACTTAGAAAGTAGATAGAGGTGTGCAAATTATATACTTTAATTATAACCAGGTTACGCTGACAGTAAAATTACGACCGCTTTAAGTAAAATAAAATAGTAAACTGCGCATAACAATGTTAGTTTCCTATAATGTTAAAGTTTAAAAATATTTAATTTGCTCACCTCTAAAAAATAAACTTACTACATTTCATTAAATTGATCAATTTTTTTAGTTAAGACAAATAACTATATAACTTCGAAAGTAAAAAGACTTGATATTTTTCAAACCTACAACAATAGAACCTACGTTTAAAAGCCTTGGTAGTTATAAAGCAACAGATTTCATTGCTGATCAATTAAAACCAACAACATCACTTTTATAACGATAACCTTGATTTTCTAAACAGTTCTCACAAACGTTTTAAGTTAACAAATTGTTTACTTCTTCTTTTTTTTTTTTTAGTTTTATTTTGGAAGTCAGTTTTTGTCATCAAAACAAATACTGATGAAAATGTAATTACCTTCTTATTTATAACAGTTTTATCGGTGAATTCTCTTTTTATAAAACTATTAAAACTTATACCACTTTACAGAAAAGATAGTATCATTAGTTTTACCTAGTTCAATTTAAATCACATCTTTAAAGGATGTTTTCAAAAGTGTAGGGGTTTTAAATTAATTTTTTTATTCAAGGACCCAGTATTTAAGTTACTGGTAAAACCAAAACAAAAATAAAGGATTTACTGTCTAAAACAAATAAATATAATTTTAAATTAGTATGTATTGTGTAATGTTTTAAAGGAAATTTTTCAATGTTAACGTGATTTGCTAAAACTATATAATTTAATTAGTTATTTATAAAGTCCAATTGTCTTTATAATAATATTTGTTGAAATTTTTGTTATTTTTCGTTTTTTATTTTACTTATATACTTCTTTTCTTAATAGCTACAATTAATAATTTTACTTAAATATAAAGTTTAAAAAAAATAGTATGCCTTTATACTGTTTACTGATTAACTTTTTTTCTGTTTGTATCGAAATTAGTTTAAAGATTGTAATAGTTTTAAAATATAAAATAAAACTTAATTAAGTATACATATATGTTTTAGATCATTATGAGAACAATCGTTGTACTTGTTTTGTTATATTTATAACAAGTTCATACTTTATAATACACTTACTTTCGTGAAAATTAACAAAACATTTTTTTTTGTAATTTTTCAACTAAAGGTAAATGATTATTTTAGATAAATTTGATACTTAACATTTTATAATTATCCTTAAACTTTTTAAACAAAAAGTTAAAAGCATTTTAAAACATTAAAGCATTTACAATGAAGCAACTGGTACTAAATTTAAAAGGCAGACTAGTTATGAAACAACAATGTTCACAGTTAATTACTGAAAACATGACCATAACATTTGTTCTAAACAATATATAATTTAAACCTCCTAATCCTTTTTCAATTATCAGCAAGTAAATAAAATATAAATTAGAAAACTTAAAATCTACTAACAGGACTTTGTTAAAATTTGTAGTCCAAAACATAAGAAATTATTAGCAATAGAAATCTACTTAGTGTCAGAGATTATAACCTACACCGTTATAAAATTTAAATGTATAAATTTTATATTTAAATCAGTTTTCTAATCTAAATAAATCAAAAGTATTAAGTTTATTCGAGCTTAGTTTATTTTTACAAATACAAACTTTAAATAAACAATTAAATAAATTTAAACTTAACAGTATAAGATACAATTTGGTTAACTAAACTGTTTCAAACAAGTAACATTACACAAACAGAACAAATGCATCCAATAAAACTCAGGTGATAACTAAGCAGATTTCTCAGTTGCGTATTTCTTTGTCCATTCCCTGCAAATTCTGTCGTGTTCTTCGCGATCGTTCACGTACTGAGCTGCTACTTCTGGCCGAAGAGGCATTTCATAATCACAGTCATTCAAAAGTGATAAAATAGTCAACAAAATTTGCTCTACAAGTATACTTGGAGACCATTGAGACCCTTTAGTCCGATCTAGAATACTGAGGGAACCGTCAGAATCAACATTACAATGGTAGATTTTGGTTCTGAATGTGATTTTTTGTGGCAAAAATTGATAGTCTTCAGTAAAACTTAAACCCAACAAAAACGTTCCACCTTCATATGGACTGCCAACAGGTCCTTGGATCGTAGCTTCCCATTCAAACAGGTTGCCTTCCTTCAATTGAACTCTTATGTCATTTGGTGGGTTTAACTCAAAGAACCCTTTTGCAAGTCTTTTTGCTGCAACATCTTTCGGTTTCCTTTTAACTTCTACCGCTTGAACTTCATCACTCGCTTTCTTTTTAGGTGGTCCTTCATGCGAATCTCCCTCAACTTTACTTTCAGTATTACCAGCAAACTTTTTTTCTCCAGATGATGACATATTTGACTGAAAAATTTAACAAATACCTGTAAAAGATCTAGTGGTAAAATAATAATCTATAAAACAATTAGCCTAAAACCGTTGTTTAAAACTTTTTCAGTTAAAACATCTAATATTTAACAAGTTTAAAACTTGTTTTACTTTTGGTTTAGGCATATATAAATTTGTAAGAAGAATAACTAGATTTTAATTAAGTTAAAGGTTAAAATTTTAGTTAGATTAATTAATTGACATTTATAAAACTTTAACTTCTATCAACGTTATCAAACAAACATTAGAAATATCATAAATGTCTTTATTTTTGTTGCTAGATTTTTAGAAAATGATTTAATAGCTATATTAATGTTAAGCTTTCAAAGACTTTGAATAATTTTAATGAGTTTAAGCTATTTTACGAAATTTTCTTTTTATGTTTATTGAAGTTTTCAAAAAATGGAATTTTATATTTATCCAATTTTAAATAGGATCAAAGTATAATAAAACTTGATAAGTTTAAAAGATGCAAATAATAATTTGATGATTATACTAAAATTAAATCTCATTGTCAACCAGACTTTTACTGAATGAATTTACCAAATATTTCTACATAATTATAGTTCTTACGATAAAAAGCTTACATAAAAATCAATGTATTACATTAAATTGTTCTAAGTGTTTTACAATAATCTTGGTGAACACCATCTTTAAATTTTAATTCTTAAAAAAAAATCATAAGCCTAATTATGTTGTCAATGTCATAAAACAAATAAATAAATGAAGATAATTCACTTATTTAATTCTTTTTAAGTAGATAAATTGAGTTTTTTTTATTCATAATCAGTAGGTCTTTAAAAAAATATCAGTTTAGTGAAGAATTTTATAAAGTTCGTCAATTTTAAGGTTTGTAGATATTAATAACTGAATTTTTTTACTAAAATATATTATTATGTTGATAAAATTAAAATGTTTCTAAAATGCTAAAAAAATTATTAATGTTAAAGCTCATTACAAAAGCAAGAAGTATACAAAGACCAAAATTAATATAGCATAAAAAAATATTCAAATGTTTTTTTCAAACTTTCTAAGCAATGAGTTTTTGACAAAAAAAAATTAAAAGAAATAAATAAACTTTATATTGAATATTTTGTAAAGCCTAAATACCGACATCCACCACGCTTGTTATTTAATATCAAAATATTATAACTAAAAAATGTTCGGTCAATAAAAAAATATATTAAATGTACTATGGGCTGTCTAAGCTTTTTAAGTAGGGTAAATAATTTTCTTCAAATAGTAGATTTTTTCAAATCTGGTGTAAAGTTAAACTATTTATATTATGATGTAAGTGTCTGATCAAATCTTTAAGAACTTATTAGAAAACATACTCATAATATTTAGTATTAACAAAATTTATTTTTAATTATTAGTAGTACTTTATTAGTCGTTGATCGATATAATTATTTTTATTAAAATTTTGTTTCAAACTTGAGCTCGTTAGTAAAAATAAATGAATTTTAGAAATATTTAAGTTATCGGGAATGACAATTTTAACGAACATTAACTAATGGCTAAAACTTAATAGCTAAAATAAAAAAAAATTATAAGATAAAAAAAAGTAGTTAGATATAGTTAACTATTATTTGTAATTGTTTTATTTGTTGTTGATGGATTTAAACCGTTGGTTGAAAATTTAAAACAAAAAGACTTATTAGTTAAAGATAAAAGTTACGAATAAAACATTTATGTTTATTAACTTGGTATTAAAAGATGGTTTTAGTTTAAGAACGATAAAAAAGTACATGTTTGACGAAAGAAAAAAGTAGGTATCTAAAACTTAAAAACATTTACTTTTAAACACTACTTAAAAACTATCAATAGCTTCACGAAATAATTTAATATCATTGTAATTAGTTGGAATTTCAGCATTCATTTTTATAACTTTTTTTTTGATATAACTGTAGTATCTTTTAAAGACAAAACAGTATAAATAAATTTTCTTGAATTTCAGTTTAAATAAATATTTAGTTGTCATTTTTAAATTTTCGTAGTCTTTGTTTACTTAAAATTAAAAAAAAAGTAAAAGTTAAGCATAGAGTTTGTATTAAACTAATGGAAAGTAAAGTTCTTAAAGTTTTATAATAACAAAAAATAAAACTAAAAGTACTAAAAACTACAAATAAAATTCTGGTAAAATTAATAGTCCTTGTATCGAATGAGACTAACTTTTAAAATTTACCTATAAAAAGCAGTTTTTTTTTTTGCTTAAAACACCTTGTATAATTTTATGGACAGAGTTATAAAAGTAGGTTATATTTATCATTTAAAACTTCATTAACAAATTAAGAGTATTAATGCGAATAAAAGATTTTTATTTAAAAAGATTTTATTTTAAGACTTTTTTTTTAGTTTACGAATTATTTAAAAAAAAAAACTAATTTTAAAGCGTAATCGATAAACAGTTTTTTAAACTTGCGCTATTTTAGTTTTATTTATCAAAACAAAACTCTTTAAAAAAAATTCAGTAAAACAGTTTTTTTTTACAAAAATTTCAAAATCTCTTGTATGGCAAAAGCTTACACTTTTTTTTTAGAATAGTTTTTTTTTTTTTTTCTATTTTTTCAAACGTCATAACTACTTTCATGGATTTTTTATAATGTTTTAATAAAACTAGAAACATAACAATTACTTTTGTACAATACTTATTCACTTATCCGGACTTCACTTATCCGGAAAACTCATTTAGTTTTTAATACTAAACACAAGAATTTTTGTGTAATACGTATATTTATTTAATTAAATACATATAAAAAGTCATGTTGCAAGACACTTTTAAATAAATTTTTAAATTCTGATATTTAGTATTTTAATGGTGATGTAATAATACTACTAAAGCTAACTGCCACTTTTTTTAAACTAGTTTGGTTATCGAAGACCTTTGTGTGTGAAGTAAGTCAGTTTTAAAATTTTTTTAACAATGTTATTTAAGATATGACTAAAAGTTTTAAAGGTCTTTGTTTGACAGCTGATTAAATTCTAGGTCTTTTTAGAGAATATTGTCTAATAGTTCTTATATGTTGGATTTTTAATGCATATTTTACTATAAAATTGTTAATCCAAGTACGTTTTGTTTCAGATAAGTGCATGACAATTTATTTTATAAGTTATATAAGTTTGACACAATCAATATACCAGTTTTAGAAATGGATCACACATCAAAAAAAAAAAAGCTTCACAAACCGTTAATATTAAAGTAGAAGTTTGTAAAATGGTAAAATTAAATGTGCCGAAGTAAGTTATAATGGAGAAGTTTACCATATGAAGACCACAGGTTTAAACAAAATTAAAAGTTTAAAGCAGTTTTAGCTTAAATTATTTATTAAGCAATGCATAATATCAAACATTTGCATTTCATTATGAAAAATTATTTTTTGTGCTTATCAGGAAACGTTTGAAGAAAAATCTTGCTCAACATGTGCGGATAAGTAAAGAAGCATTGTACTACAAAAAATAAACTCTTAACAAAGTTTAGGTAACGTCAACCTGTCTAAAAGAAATCAATACAACTAAATCTTTGTTTAAAACATCATGAACTAATTTTACAGTTTAAAATCTTAAAAAAAATTTTTAGCTATAGACAACTACTAAGTGTTAGAAGTTAGATATTAGAATTTACAGCATATAAACTATTATGAATACATATTATCCAATTAGAACGATTTCTTTCTAGTTAAACTAATGAAACTGCTGTTTTTATTTAAACTTAATTTATTAATGGAACAAAATTTTAACGAATTTAAAAAATACAAGTAGTAAAACCTAAACTTAGCATTTTAACCGTTAAATCGGTTACATTAAATGATACTTCTAAACAAGTAAAATGACTTAAACTAAACAAATGTACCACAAAATTTCAGATAACAATTAAGCAGATTTTTCGGTTGCGTAAAACAATGTCCATTCCCTGCCAATTCTGTCATGTTCTTCGCGCTTGATGACGTACTGAAGTGCTATTTTTGGACGAAGAGGCCTTTCACGATCGCAGTCTTTCAGAAGTGACAAAACAGACAACAAAATCTCCTTCACAGTTGTTGTGCACCTCCATTGAGAGTAATCAAGAATACCAATTGAGAGTCTACCGTCAGAATCTACATTGCAGTGGTAGATTTTCGTTCTAAAAGTAATTTTTGGTGGCGTAAATGGAAAGTTTTCAGTATCTAAATCCAACAAGAAAATTCCTCCTTCATAAGCTGTGCCAGAAGGTCCTTTAATTGCAGCTTCCCATTTAAACAGGTTGTCTTCTTCGGATAATTTTTGGTACTCAAATTTGAGTCTTTTTGTTGAAATTTCTGTCAAATCTTCTACCGCTTGACCTTCAACACAAGTCATTTTTTCAGGAGGTCCATTGTGCGAATCTTCATCAAATTTTCTTCCGAAATTACCAGTTAACTTTCTTTTTTCAGATGATGACATTTTTTGATTGGAAAATTTAACTACTTTCTATGGGAGATGTAGTAATAAAAAACTTTAGTGATAACAATATTTTGTGTTTTTTTTCAAACTTTTCTCAGTTTTAACTTATCATAGTAGTTATCAACTGTCATTTTTTGTTTTAATTCACTTCAATTTATTTTAATACATTAATATAAGAGTTTTATAATTAATAAATTTAAAAATTTAAACAATAAAATGATTAGCTCTAACTTTCTTAATAGTTTCAAGTTTTATTAGACAATTAAATTATAATTATATGTCTAAAAAAACATTGAACTAATTACAAATGCCTTCAGACTATTTTTTTGTTAAATGAAAAATTAATAATAAAAATATGGTTTTGTAGCTCTATCTAGTTACAGTAATAAATAACAATTTTTATTTACTTCTGCTTTGAGAAACACATATTAGCTACATCATAAAATAGTTTAAGTAATGATTACTATTTCTTGGTTGAAATTTTTTTTAATAAAAATAGTACTTTGTTAGCTACACTTATGTTTAAATTTTTTAATGACGAAAAACTGTTTATTTTAGTCAAAGCTAATATAACTACAAGTTTTTCCATGTTGTTGACGTTTTAAAAGTACTTAGATCTTACAAATTTGTTTTAAGACCAATATAATTAAAACTTTGTAGCTTTAAAAGATACCATTAATAATTAATTACATTCAATAAATTTAAATCTTATGTCAAATAGAAAATTACTGAATTAGTTTTCAAATAACTTTTAATGATATATAGTTTACATTTAAATTAATCTGATAGTCTAATTTGTTCTAACGGTTTTAGAAAAAGCTTGGTAAGCATAATCTTTGAGTTCAAAATCTAAGAAAAATTACATAAGTCTATTTATGCTATCGTAGTAATTTTATTTAATAAATGAAGATATTCTAGTCATTTTAGTTTTTTCAGGTAACTAAGTTCAATTTGTATTTATACATAATCAATAAAGTTTTAAAAATAAGCTTTTAATATTAGCTTAGTTAATTTTATATCAAAGCTCGTCAATTATGAAGTTTAATGCTATAAACCAAAGAATTCATGTACATTAAAACTGATAGAATTAAAAACATACTAATTTTAGTTAAATTTCTAATGAAATAGTATTCTAAAACATAAAAACATACTAATTCTATTGTATGCGAGAAGTAAACAACGATGAAACTAAACATAGCATTAAAATTTCTTCAAATGTATTTTCTAATTTTCTTAGCAATTTGTTTGTTAGTTTTTTAACAAATAAAAGAAATAAAAATTAACCTAGCTTTATAAAACAAAATTTTTATTATTAACTAATAAAACATTGAAACTAAAAATGGTCGGTTATAAAAAGATCAACTAATAGTTTTTCGAGCTGACTAGGCTTTTGAAGTGGGGTAGCTTAAATTTTTGTTTAATTGATAGGGCATTTTTATACTAGTATTTATTTAAACACTTTTTTATATGATGAAAGTGTCGCCTCAAATTTTCATAAAAATAAAGTAAAAACTTACTTAGGTAAGTAAGTATTCATAAATTTAATCTTAAATTATAATTAAAATTATTTGAATCCACTGTAGATAGTTTAACTATAGTTTAATCAAAATTTTCTTTCATAGACAGTGAGTTACTTACTAAAATCAAATAAATTCTTAAAACTATTAAAATATTTAGAAGACATTGTTAACAGACACTAGTACAGGGGTGGCTCGCGGGCAAACTGCGGCCCTCAAAGTTAAAACCTGCGAACCACGAGGTACCTTTTAACTTAAAGCACACTTTTTATAAAACATTTAATAAAAATACTTTGGAATAAAAGTTTACAATTAGGCTCTCAATTTTATATCTACTCTAACTAGTGCTTTTTTTCCGCTTATTTTGATTTTAAACAGTGTTTTTCTGCTAATAAATATGTTTACTTGTATAAATTGTGCCCTCAAAAACTTGTTTTTTAATAGTGCGGTCTGAGAGCATTTAATTCATATTTTTATTTTAAACTTCCACGCTACAGTTAGTTATCAGGTCATTATAAGCAATTGAAAGTACACTAAGAAACTATAAATGTTTACTTTTTGTCATTGTTTATAACATTTTCGATATTTAAATATGTTTAGTTTTAACATAGTTTTCAGTTTTTCCTTGTTAACTAATCTTACAAATTTTTGACTTCGCATTTTTTGTTATAAAACAGTTTTAAAAAAAAAAGAAGAGAAAATAAAGATACCAAAAAGTTATTAGATGACTTTCAGTTAAAACTTTAAAACCATCATTAGTTATAGAGTAATTTGTTCAACTGTTATTTTTTAAAAACTTGCAATTTAAATGTACCGTTTTTTTTAAATGAATTTGATGTATCATCAAAATTTTAACTAGCATTTTAGAAATGACAAATAAAATTTAACGCTATAGTTTTTTTTTTTTTTAATCTAAGAAAATAAGTTTTGATTTTTTCGCTGTTTATTTGTATACAAGTCCGTGGGTAACTCAATCTCGTTTAGTTAATCTTTTAGAATTTTTACTTAAGATTATACACTATCCGAAATGATTAAATTACGACTTAAATAAGTACTTTAACGTACAATTTTTTTTAAATAAATTTTAGTTAGAAAAATCGAAATAACGTAATTAAAAACAACTATACAATTTTAAGTTTCATATCTACTGATATTATTATTCGTCTTAAATTTCAATACAATAAATCAATCTGGTCTCCCTCTTTAATGATATATATTAACCATCTAAAATATCTTCAAGAAAACAAAAACAGAATACTTATTTATCGCTACAATATTTCTTGTATTTGTTTCATTAAGGACTAACAAATCTAAAAATTTATTTTTTAGAATACAAAAGACTTGATTTTTCAAAATGATTTTTAAAGTTAATTATCTAAATCTAATTTTTAATTTTTTTTCGTACCAAATTAAAATAATTATCTACTAAGAAATAAAAACAAAAGATGCATGCAGTCTTAAATATAATGATGTTTAGCAAATAAATGTTTTTTATATGTATCAGTTTAAAAGTCGGGTTAGCTTCCAAACAAAACTTTTCTTTGAGAAAAAATTGTAAAAGTTTAATTTAAGATAACTAGATCAAAATAGGTTTTCATTGGTATAAATTATCAGTAATTTAAGCTGTTTTAAAATAATAAATTCTCGATTTAGTACTAACGAACTTGTCTATTTTACAGTAAGCAGCGCTCTCCTCTGTAAATAATTTATAAGAAGCTTAAACTTTGCCAAAAATATTTATTTGATTTGTACTGTAAATGTGCTTTAGATTTTAGGTATTAAATTTTGTTGTTAGTCAATGGATTTGAAAAATTTTATGATTTTTATTTCATTTGTCTGTACTTTAATCAGAATAATGTTTATTTTAAATGTATGGATCATGCTTTGGCAAAGCAATGAAACAATGAAATACCAGAGAATTGCGAAATGTACAGAACCTAACTTTAAAACAGAGGGTGTGCATATCGAGTTGATGTTTGAAAAAGAAGAACATTCATTATTAAATTTTGTTATTGGTTTAATTTTGGCATTGTGGTATGTTCTAAATAAATCTTACCTTTATCATTGCATTTTCCTGTTGTAACTTCAGTACATCTAACCAAGAAAAAAAAAAGAAGTCCAATCAAAATAATATTTATCATTTTTATATTTATATTTACACTGCAATTATAATAATATATAAATAATATTTAACAGTATATGCTTTGTTTTTATATTAGATAAAATTAATTGTAATATTTCTTTCTTGATTTTAATTTAAATAAAACGTTATTGAAAACATTAGAAATAAAGTTTTTGTTTTAAAAAGTTAAGGTACAGAAATATTTTATTAGAGTAACTTATTGTATACAGATTTTAAAAAGTTTAAGTAACTTGATATTAATTAAATGAGACAAATTAATTCATTGAACTTTCATAGTTAAATAAAAAAAAAACTATTGAAACTATAACTTTCCATCTACTTCAATTGTCTAGATAAAAATTTACTAGATAAAAATTCAAAACTACAAACCAAAATTAAAATATTAAATATCTTTATGAAACAAAGCAATTAAAAATAGTATAACAGTGTATTAGAATATGTTAAAAAGTTTACTAACTCATTTTATTCAGATTTAGAATTTTGTTATTGTATAATAATTAAGGAGTGGTTTTTGAAAGTAACTATTAGTAATATTAAATTAAGGTGTTTCATTTATTTAGTAATTATATGTGTTAGATATTTTAAATACGATCGACTAGTTTTTTATTGCAGGTATAGAGATAATTAACTAATTTTGGCATGTTATATCCCACAAGAGAATGTGGGTCACTTAAGTATTAAGAGACTTGTTTGTATGGGTATAAGGTAATAGACTTATAATCCTAACTATTAACAATAATTACTTTCGAACTTATTAATACTAATGATATTTAATAATACTTAGAACTACTTAAAAAACTAGACATGAAAGTTGTTGAGCATATTGTATGTAAAGAAAAGATACTAAAACTAACAAGTAATGAAGAACATCAACTTTAGAAAACATTTTAATATAGTCAAAACTTCTACACAAAAATTAAATTTAAATGAATATATTTTAAGGATGGATAACAAAAATAAGATTTAACAACTTAGAGTTCTAACCAAAAAAATCAATAGTATAAGCAATAAACATTATTTAGACAAGATCCTCACAACACAGAATATAAATACAATTAAACTCAGTTCTAGAAATACATCTGCATGATCTTGTTAGAATCTCCACACCAGGGTTTCTTAAACTATTTTTTGCAAATGGCTCTCTTTAAAGATATTGAAAAAGCAATAGCCCCCTTCAACAAGATTTCTCGTAAACTATAATAAAAACAACTAAGACCTTTTTTTTTTTGCTCTTCGTTTGCAACTCAAGAGTATCTAGTGTAAGTTTCAATTTATGGCCTCATGGCCCCCCTCTTCTCCCTTTGCTGCTTGTGGCCCACTGAATATCTATCATGGCCCCCCCTTGGACCAATTTGCCCAATTTTTGAAACCCTGCTCTACACGCTCTCTTTGGCTTTTTGGCTTTTTACTATAGTTACATCATAGAAATGTAAACTTTCATAAGATTAACTTGCTTTCTGGTTGACTGATTTTATATATTTAGCATTTAAAAATTAAATGAAACAAGTAAAACGTGTAATCGATTAAAATGTTTCAAAATAAATCATACACTTAACAAAAAAAACTTAGACTATTTTGATATTTATAGCTATTTTTAACTAAAAACACAACATTTATAACCTAAGAAAAAAAATTAAGTAACTGAATTAAACTTATGAATATCTTTAGTAAACATTTTAAATAAACTACTTTTGCTTATAATTTTTTTTATTAATGTTTAAGGTTTTATTTAGTTTCATTAAAAGTACTGAATTACAAATAAATAGAAATCATTACTTTTTTTAACTTGCCTAAAAGAAGGAGCTGTACGGTCATCTGTTTAAAATATTCAGTCTTTATGTAGAATTCTTTATGATAACTAAAAATTCAAAATGTACAAGGTATTGATCACAAAATTAGATTAAACTTATGCTATAAATGTTTACAATTGTATCTTATAGTGATCAACTGTAAGTGAAAAAAACAGTCAAGTTAATTTTTAAATTTTATATTTTTCAAAAGTTTATTCAACTTCATCAGTTTTTATTTTGTAAAATTGACAGTTTCAGCCTTTTTAAGTTTAGTAAAACCTTAAAAACCAAGACATGACATTACTAACGGGGTCTATTAATACTAAATAGCTTTAGTGGGTAAAATCTGTTTCGAGTCAATTTAAAATAGCCTGAATCAACCTCAGTTTGTAAAAAGTAAAGAAAGTTTAAATAAAGCCATTTACTCACAAACACTACTTTTTAATATTTGAATATATTTAAACATTTGGTAAGTGTTAAAATTGCATAGATATAATAAATTCGTGCTGAACTGTTTAATCCTAATATATGTATAATAGTCATAAAACACTATGTACCGAGAAAACAATAACAAAATTTAAAAATATATATTGAAGCTTTGAAAACAAGACGGATATTTTGGGAAATATCGAAACTAGCCAACCTTACTTGAACCAAACATCAACAAACAAACAGCCTGAGTTTTCAGAATTTAAATTTAAAATTTTTTGTTTCACTTCATTAGCATTTGATGTTTTTAGTAATTAAAATTATGTTGTTTTAAGTATATGTTTTAATTAAATCCATTTCAGTTGAAATGAAATCATTAAGAAATAATGAACATAGCATTAAATCACTAATGTATCATAATTAAGTAAAGAAATTTTTAAAGTTCATAGAAAATGTTAATTTGTCTCTAAAGTAAAATCTTAGTTGACTAAATAAAGTTAATTTTTTTATGAACCTTACATGACTTTAATATTAAAAGTCTTTATTGCTTTCTAATCTAGTTAAATCAATAACAAAAATACATAAACACTATTTAGCAGTTAAAAATGTGATGAAATATAACTTTTTTAAACTTTTTATTTCTATACTAAATAAAAAGAAGCAAATTTTAATGAAAAAAGTAGCTTAAAATTGTCATTACACAGTAGATTAGATATCTTACAGTAAATATCTTATACACTAATGTGTTAAATTTATCATTTTAGCTTAGTATAATATAAGAAGTTAGATAAAAACCATAAATCTAGTAATTAATAAATGTAGAATGAAAAGAAAAGGTATAATGAAAACAATTTTCAATAAAAGTAAATCTTTCTGTACTAACACTGAAGTTGCTTTAATACTATTTTTTTTATTAAGTTAAACATTGAAGTTAGAAATTGTTAATAAAGTTTGAAAGGGTTATAATCTTTTTAGACAAATATTTTCTGATTGATTTGAAACTGTCTTGAATGATTTTGAACTGACCTGTAGTCATCAATGACTTTTCAAAGTTCCTATTTTTTTAAACTTTTCAAAGTCAAGAAAAAATAAGCTCTTTAACAAAATTACCACAAAATAATAAAATATTAAAACCAACACATTTAAATCTCATTTAAAAGGTAGAAAAAAACTCGCCTAAAATCTTAAACTTATATTGAGATTAATAAAATAAATTCTTGGTCAACCTGACTTCAGAAAACAAATTAAAAATTTCCTAAGTTATCCTGTTGTGTCATACTGAGCTTTTCAAAAGTTCTATTGTATCCAGGATTATTCCTAATATGTGGCAAGCTTGTTACTTAATTGAAGTATTAAAGTTATAACAAACAGATAAAATAATATAATTAAATTTGTTGAAATTCACATTCTTATTAATTATTTTTTTCCTTTTATCAATTTTTTATCTAGGAAATGGCCAAGGCAAATGATAGTGTAATATACATCATTTTGCTTTGGAGCCAAATCGTAAAAGATATTAACATTATTTATAAAATAACCATTTGAGAGTTTAAATAACATGCAAACTAAGGGAAACAAAAAAAAAAAAAAAAAAAATACTTATTTTTTGTTCTAAGGCAATAATAAAA
This sequence comes from Thalia democratica, assembly GCF_965202585.1. Taxonomy (NCBI): domain Eukaryota; kingdom Metazoa; phylum Chordata; class Thaliacea; order Salpida; family Salpidae; genus Thalia; species Thalia democratica. The sequence goes on from NC_139171.1 coordinate 29,435,362, forward strand.
AAAATTACTTTTGAAGGGACCCCATGAAATAATTCAAACCCCAAACCAATTTTTTTTTTTAAATTAAAGACAAAGTTGCGTTCTTTAAAATAAAATAAAAGATTTATAGATAGCTTTTAAGATAAGGAAAATAATTGACATTAAAGTTTTTTTTTTTTTGAAAAATTAATAAATTTGCCAATAAATTTAACTTTATGCTCGTAAAATCTAAACTAACATCAATACTTTATAATTTTCTTTTTAAAGTTTTGATAACAATATCAAAAAACTTTTTGACTACCTTTGTTTTTTTAATAACATAATAAAACCTCTGAAAGAGATATCAATAAGCAACTTTTTTTTAAGCTCAAGTAAAGTACAACAACTTTTTATATTGCTTCTAGTTAAAAGCAGACTAGGGACTTTCATACATTTCACAATTTGTTTACTTTGTGAACAAATATGAAAACAAAAGATAAAACTATACATATATTAAAAAAAGACTTAATATGTATAAAATAGTAATACTTGTAGAAAAATTTTACTAATTTTAATGATAAATAGATTTTATTTTTATTTATATGTGACATATTCGATATTTAATATGTATATTCTTTTCTACTTAGCAAATTTAATTCTTAAGAAAGCATTTGTTTACAATCAAGAAATGATGTGGTGTCTATATCAAATTTGTTTCTAAAGCAATTTACAAAAATTATTATTTGGTGCTTTAAAGGATTTTTTATTTTGAACAAAAATATACAAAATATAGAAAAAAAGTTTAATATAAATTGTTTATTTTTCAATAATTTCTTTTTTTAGCTGTTTATTCATAAATAGGGCAAGAGTGCTGTATTATTTACTTAAGCTTTCGACTCTCATTATTTCATTATACTTTCATTGTTTAACACAGTTATTTTTCTATAAGGATTTAATTAAATCTCTTATTGTTAACAAAATTTCTGATACACTGAGTTATAACTAAATGTTATTTTAACTAAGTTAAAATTTAAACAGAAGAACATAAATTAACCAGTCTACTAACTCTAAATATTGTTTGAAGTTATTTGTATTCTTATCTATAAAAAGGTGAATGGTATATGTTTTTAAATTTGTAGGAAAAATATTAAATAGTAATATTTTTCTTTAATGTTTTGTATTTAAATATTATTATCAGTCCTACATCTACAAGCTAATTTAATTTTTTTTAATTAAAAGTAAGAAATACTTTGAAGCAACACTTAATATTAAATGTTATAATTGAATATTTTTAAAAAAATGTCTTGTTTGTGGTATAAATAAAAACTTATCAAAATATAAACAACTTCACTATTACAGGGTTGCCAATTGTTTTTTCAAATTAATTTTCCAGGTTTTCCAAATTTCTTCTAAGTTTTTTAAAGTTTATTATTTTGGGTCTATTTTTAGTTTAAAAATGACTTTAAGGTAAGAAACTGTGTTAAATAATATAAAAACCTTAAAAATATTCTATAAAATTAGTTTAATATTTGTAAAATACAAAATTTTTTTGCTGATGACCTAAACTTTTATTTATATAATAGATATTTTGAGTCAAATCAAAATTTTCTACTGAACATGTGAAAGTTTTTTAAATTGCAGGTTCGTTAGTGATGATGGTTCAAAATACAAAGTTTTTAGAAAAATTTCTCAAATTCCAGGTTTTTTTTTGCCTAAATTGTCAAATTTCAGGGTTTTTCAGGTAAAGTGGCAACCCTTTTACTATTAAAACATTAAGCATGTACTTCCTTGTATTTCATTTATGTTACTGAAAAAAATTTAAAAAAAATTCTTAACTAATCTTACTAGTCTTGTTATAAGAAATCTAAAAAAAATATAAATTTAATATGAGTTTACCTAATTTAAAAAAATAAGTCTAATTAATTAAATAATGTCCAACCTGAAGAACACTAAAACTTATTATTAAAAAGAGTGAAAGTACTTATACTTAGTAGCATATAGCAAATAATTATTTTGAATCATCATGATTTTTTCACTTAAATTATATAAGTAAAAGTGATATGACTAACAAAATATCTACAAATAGAAAAAAAAATAAAAACTAAATGTCTTGACATTTTAAGTTAATTTAAAATTGGCTGACATAAAACAACTCATAAAAAGTAGCTCGAAGATGAAAAAAAATTTTGATTGTGAAAAAACTTTTGAGTATAACAAAAGTTTAATTTATATAGTACATTTTTTTAGCAAACAAATTTTTCTACATTACATGAAAAAATAGTTTAACATTACAGGTTTACAGCATTTTTTATAATTGTCCAAGTTTTTTTTTCAAAATTTCTCAAATTTCAGGTTTTGTAGCCTAAATTGTCAAACTCCAGGTTGTTCCAGATTCCAAGTTCTTAGGCAATCCTAGTAAACTTATTATTATCAAGCCAACAATACTCAGTAGGATAAAGCAAAAACTCTTTTTCAGTGACCGAATAAAAGTTTAATTATTAATCTTCTTTTTTTATTTAGTATACCAAAAATTATATGGTCAACAAAAATAGAAAATTATTTGTAAAAACAAATTTGAAAAATTATTTATATTATAAAAAAAAGTCTTAAAAACTAGCCTGAAGTTTGAGAAAAGTTACCATGCTAGCAAAAATTTTTCATAAGACTTAAATTTAATTTTGGTCAACCAAAAGTCATAAAATTTAACAAGTAAGTTTAACACTGTTACATGTTAATCACTCTTTGAGTCAAAAAATAAGCCTGAGTGACTAAAGACTAGACTTCATACACAAGCTAGCCTTAAAGAGTGGTATATGTAAGCAAAAACTAGTATAAATTACAATAAACTTAGAAATTTACAATTTTTTTTATTCAAATATTAATCACTAATTACAAATTAAAAACTTCAAATAAAGCAACAGATGAAGATTTTTAAAAGATATCAAAATAAACCAACGAATTTCATGTAACTTATAACTAGTCTCAGTTGAGTTTTTGTAAGTATATTAAAACTAGCCTCAGTTGCTTTAGGTTTTCCAATGATTTGAACTAGACTTAGTTATTCTAAGAGAGCTAAGTATGTGACAGCCCTGATTTTATTGACCTTTTCTATGCTTTAATTTTATTATAAGTCAAACATAATTGAATTTATTTTCAAAATAATATTTTGTTCATAAAACAGTTGAATAAGCTGACTAATATAGTGATTTTTAATGTAGCAAAACACTTTTAAACAATAAGAGTTAATAGAATTAAACATTAATATAATACTAATCATTTTACTTAGTTTTTAAGGATCTATGAAATTTGCTAACTTCAATTTTGCTTTGGCCGGCTAAGGGCGGCATAAAGTATCAGAATAGAACTAGGAGAGTACAAAAATGGTCGTTTTATTAACAACAAAATGGTCAATATGAAATCAAGATTGATTCTGTCTTAATTGTATATTTAAAAGAAAATTAATTTAGTTTCTGCGCGAAATAAAATCCATGTTCCCCAAGTAAGTTTCATGCATCAAAAAAGTCTCGTGCACCCTAAAAATATTTCATGTACACTAGTGTGCACCAGTGTACACCGAGACAACCACTGCTTTAAAGGGATATGAAAGATTAAGTAAATGTTAAATCAAATAAAAAAGATCGCATACAGTTATTATGGTTTCTAAATAACTTTAACCTAATTAAATACTACAAATACTTTATTCTACCTAATTCATCACTTAATCAAATATTTAACAATATACTGATTAGTAAATAATAGCTGGAAAAAGGTATATATTGGTTTTATATTATATATATATATTTCAACAAAGTATCAAAGCAAAATATTACACATTAAATGTTATAAAAAAATAAGACTTATTTTATTAAGCGCTTTACAAAACTGTGTACATTTCACAATGGTTAAAATTATTAAAAATTTAATTAGCATTAGAAAAATTATAACTATTCTTAGTTGAATTACAGCTAATATATCTTTTAAATATTAATAAGCTTAATTAGAACAGAATTTATTAATTAATTTCATAAAGATATAAGTTTTATTAATGTACTGTTAAAAAACAACATTTAAATATAGCTGAAGCAGCATATTACAATTCTAGGATTAAATTTTTCTGTTCAACTGTTAAACATACTTTTAATTGTAAATACATTAAAATCGACTAATTCAATAAAATTAAAACCTAAGGTGTTATATGATCTTAGATATGTTTTATCTAAGTTAAAAATAAACATTAGGTCTGATTTAAGTTTTTCTTTTCAAAGGATTCGACAACATCTAAATATTTGCAACAAAGGCAGCGATCAGATTCTCTTATTTAGTAGATGTTGATTTTATATATTATAAAGTCTTATTAACAAATATTATAATGGTTATTACAGGTTCTAACAAACCAATCAGACATCCCTGTTGTGTACCCAGTACAAAAAGTACTATATTTTACTTTTTGCTTCTAAATTCTTTTAAACTGCTTTATAAGCGTTTTTTTATAAAAATTTAAGCTAAGTTCAATCAACGAAGCTCAGAAAAAACTGAAGTCTTCTCCTTATAACGATTAATTTTTTTTAAGTGGTCCTTTTCATGTAATGCGCAGTGTTTTACAACTTAAGATGCACATAAACTAGTTTTTTTTTTCAAAATAGTGTCAAAAAACTTCAATCATCTTGAAGACTATTACATTACAGTACACTTTGTTTATACTTTTGATAAAAAAAAGAGTTTAGCATTCAAAGACGATAATAAATTTAAAACTTTAAGTAAAATAAAAATCTCACTTACAATTGATATATGCAAGCTGGAGCAAATCAAAGTGAAAGGTTAAACCAAAATATATGTTTATGAAAAATAAAGTATTGCAAAAACAAATTAAACATTTTCTAATTTACATAAACATGACCAAATTAACATATACTAGATATCAAATTATTTTATTAATTACACAAAATAAAAACCAAAAATACACCTAAAGTTAATGTTAGTAAAAGAAAAACTACTTAAAAGTATGCCTACAAATGGGGCATGTGTTGTGTTTAGCGAACCATCCTTCAATGCAAACTTGACAGAATTTGTGCTTACCATCGCAGTCGAGACGCATCATGTTTCTACCAATTTCAAAATCCTCCATACAAATTGCACACTGTTCACCAACAAATGACTTATCAGCTTTGAACTGACTGAACTGTTGAATCTTTTCAGTTGAAAGACCTTTGAACAACTGCTTTTTCTTCATTGCAACTTGTTGTTTGAACTGGTCATTATTTTTTAGTAATTCGTTTTGGAAGTTTTTTATTTCTTTAATTTCATTTTCAAGTTGCCTTGTTTTACGGTTTAATTCTTTAATAGCATTTTGGTTTTCCTCAGCTCGAATTTGTTGCAATATTTGACTTATACCAAGTAAAAACCCGTTACTATTTTGGGTGTAACTTTTAATTACTCCAACTTGTTTTTTAATTTCAGTTATAGTTTTGTTTCTATTTAATGTTTCTTTTTCCATAAAGTCCTGATGCTTGTCTACGGCATCAAATACGTTGGTTTCAAACTCTTGTAAAGAATCGTAGTCAGTAAAAGTTGGTATACAAATTGAAATGAATTCCTGGTGCAACTGTAGGAATCCTTGTACAACTGTTTTCACAAGTTCCAAATCACGGTATCTCTGTTTTTTAGTTAATTGTTGAAACAGTGTTTACTTCAACAAGTAAGTTCTAAATTTGTAATCCAAACAAATTGTATAAAGTGTTATTTTCTAATAATTATTGAAATAAAAAATTAAAATATCTGAACAAATGTATAAAACGACTTTTATTAATGTGTTTAAAATTTCAGAAAATTTCAAGTTTATAACTAAGTATAGACAATTGATGATTTTGAATAAAAAATTTATGTATATGTTTAGTTACCTCTGTTGTTTCAATACAGTCTTGACTTTCAACATTTTGGTCATTATCTAGTTGCGAATTATCCATAATTTTGTAAATATTTTTATATGTTGTGAGCTTAGATAAATAAATACTGTGTTAAATACTGTGTTAGTGTAGATAAGTATTATAGAGTAATTCAGAATACTAAAAATATACATAATTGCATATCAAAATAAAACTTTACTACTAATTATAATTTATTTAATAATAAAGTTAATAGATAGTTTATTTACTTAGCTGATAAAAATATAACAAAGTTTTACATTTCATATCTTTTTTAAGACTTTTTGTCTTGTTTGTTATAAGTTTTAGCTAATTGCGTGTAGGTAGACAAAGCAGAAATAATTCTAATAAGGAATTCTAATCAGGAATAATTAATTAACCACGTTATTTAGATTTTTGTTAAAATCTGCTGGACAAAAAACATAATTTTCTTAGAGTAACTTTACAAAATTTAACATTTTTTAGTTTAGCTAAAACTTTTCAACAGTTGCGGCAAAGAAATTGTTTTTAATTCGAAGCAAAAATTAGTATTTTAAATTTTTAGGCTAACTTTCTCTTTTCTTAAATATTAACTAAAAATTTAAAATATCAATTGAGTAAATGAGTTTTTTTTTTAACCATAAAAATTTTACTGTTTGCAATACTAAAGATACGTTTAAATTGAATTAAACTTAAGCTTTTTAATAAATGAATATAAGTTAAAGTCAAAGAATTTAAAAAACTTTAACTTGAATTGAAACTGTAAAAATTTATACTTTGAATCAAATATACTTACAAAAAAGTGTGTTTAAATTTTAAACATTAACAAATTACTACTAGATAACTTGCAATAAACAAAAACAACTATAACTATACTATACAACAAACAATCAAGTTATTTTAGATTTAACTTCAAAGTTTTTTCTTCGGTTGGTTCTCTTACAATAGTTTCTAAAATTGTTAAAACCATCTTTATATAGATTTGTTACGCATGATTGCACATGAAATTCTGAGAAAGGCTCTTCGTTCCGGATGTTTTACTATGTTTTCTCACTCTTAACTTGACTTGTAATAATTTATCAAGAGTTTTACCAGTTTTATGATTAAGATCTATATTTTTCAAAAACTGTTATCTGATTGATGTAGACCAGGGTTTCCCGAAAGAAGCGATACCAAACTTATATGGCGATAACTATTAAAGGAGAAAAGAGGATGATTTTAAAATCTTGGACATTCAAAAAATATCTACTTTCTATCACTGTTTTAATTATTTTAGCTTGCCATTAAATATTTGACCTTGCGGGAAAACTTAAACAAAAAAAGTCCATTTTGTTACATAAAATATAGAACAAAAAAATTAAGTGCTTATGACTCATATATTAAAGTAAATTAAGTATTTTTTCATACTTTTCTCATTTAACAACTACATAAGTCATAAACAATAGGAATCCCTCTAACTTTTTGATACTCTAACATGTATGCTATTCGGGACCATAAATGATTTGTGAAATGCTATGTTATCTATTACCTCATGATATTTGCGATTGTTTTTTGAAATGTCAGTCAGTTATAGTAGAAAATAAAATTTTACAGGGTTGCCATATTACCTGGAAACCTTAAAAAACCTTGAGTTTGACAATTTAAGCAAAAAAAATACCTGAAAAAACCTGGAATTTTTTAAAATTTTATTATAATAAGTAGTAAAATTTCGATTTGACACAAAAAATCTATCATATAGATAAAAATTCTTTGTCATCAACAATTTCTTTTTATTAAAATACATTTAAAGTAGCTTACAGTGTCTTTTTATGTTTTTATATTATTTAACACGGTTTCTGACCTTAAATAAAACTTTAAACTAAAAAAAGACCAAAAAATGTCTACTTTTAAAAACTTGGAAAAAATTTGGAAAACCTAGAAAACTTTTTGAATAAATGATTGGCAACCTTGATCATATTAAAGTCAATGTTACAATAGAATAGAAAGTGTTGTAATTAATTTAGACATGTTGCATAAGTTTTGTTTTAAAATTAATATTCTGTTTATGTGGTTGCACTATAAATTAAAAATAAAAAAAGTAATTTTCAGATATCATCTACTCGGACATTTTTTTATTATATATTCTAATTTAATCCTAACAGTTAATAATTAGTAGTTGTCTGGTAAAAGTAACAGGATTGAAATGTAACACATTCACGATTCTTAGGATAACATAGCTATTTTGAAAAAAAAAAACAGGCAAGATTGATTTTATTACTTGATTACTCAGTCTTTTTTTGCCACAAAGAGTGGCAACCCTATCTAGCTGTAGCATAATAGTTAAACCCTTACTATTATCTTTTCCATTTTTGACATTTTATCAAATTAATTCATCAACTTAATTTATAAAAGAGCAGTTAGGACTCTTATTTATGTTTTCATAGTTAAGCTAATAATATACAGTCTCTTTTTCTTCATCTATAAAGTTAGTTAGTTTTAGAAATTAGTACTGATTATTAATTGTAATGCTTATATTAGTAACTTTAAAATTGTTTAAATAAGTGTATTAAAAAGTAATAAAAAAGTCATTTAAGTATTTATTTTTACATCAAAATAAAAACAGTCCTGTTTTTTTCTATAAACTTTTTGCAATTATTTAACTTAATTAACTTTTTGTATATACATAGAAAATAAAGTGCTTATTTAAACTTAATCACTTTCTAAAAAGCCCACTTTAAGGGAAAATGGGAAAATATAGTTATAGGGAAAATGCTGTTTAAAAAAATCCAAATCATATGTATTTTAAAGACTAAAAAACATTGTCTTTAACCTTTAGTTGGTTCAGTTAAGAATAAAATTATTATTTTATATTAAACCAGCTGAAGATAAGAAAATAAACATATAAATCTGTATAAGATTAATGTTTAGATTTTATAAATGACAGTTACTTATTGTACTAATTTTGACTGTAAATACTTATTGATTATATCTTAATGTTAAACAAAACTTTCAATTTAGTTTTAAGTTCACATTAGTATTTTCTAGATCACAATAGTGCTAAAAAAATTAATTAAAATTTTGTTCGAATTTTTTTAATTTTAATAAGTTAGTTTTTTTAAATTATGCAGCACGCAAGTATATTTTTTTAACATGTGGAAACTAGAATGGATATTTTAGTAAATATGACTTGCTAACTACAAAAGTTGTCCACCATAAACCTAAAAGTTGTATTAGTTTCAAAAGAATTCATACTTAAACAGAACTGATTACAGATTACAAAAGGCTTTTTAATAATTAAGTATTTTATTATACTCTACTGGGCATATAAGAAAATAACTGTAAAATATTTTTTCAAGCCCTGTAAACAACTTTAAACACAGCCAAAAAGTGCGTGCATAAGAAGTACCAGAGTAAATTACATTTAGATTACAACTTTTTTGGTTTGAAAATGCGTACTCAAAAAAAAAATTTACAAAATCATGGGGGCGATTTTTTTCAGTATCTTAAAAGGGAACAATTTATTAAATGAGCTGGGAAACTCTGATGCAGACGCATGCGTCTGTATTTATCAAGGTTTACTTTTAGTTTACAATAAGCCGATCTGATTTGTTTAGATTTCGATATGATACGATATAGGTACAACTTTTATCGGTATCACTTATATGTCTATATAGTACTGTCGTAGTAGGATAGTTAAATGCTTTTTTATAAATATCAGCAGTTGAAATTAAAAATAAATAAAAGCGCGTAAAATACTACTTTGATATAACAAGAAACTTAATCGTGAAATCTTGGTATAATTAGATCACTCATTTATTTTTATTTATTAAAAATTTTGTATCAATAGTAAACTAAGTTCAAATAAAAATAGTAGTTTTATTAGTTAAACTCAAAAACTAAAGTTTTAATGAGTAACATATATTGTTAAACTTTTTTATAAGGTGTAAAATTTTATATCTAACATTATGTAGTTGCCTATGTCTTAAAACTATAATGCTTAAGATTAAACACTTTACATTTGATTCATTTGTTTACTCATAAATTTGTTATCATTTTCTCCTAGACAGGCTAATACTTGTAAAACATTGTTAAAAGTTTATTATAAATTTTGTAGTACAATAGTAATTCTTTACTTCTTACTTACTAATAAATGAGTTTTTAATATGTTATAACTATGTTTAAATAATTTATAAACTTGTTTAAATAAAAGTAACTATTCTAAACATAGTTGTAAGTTAATGTAATACAATATTTTTTTGTAAATTTCTACAAAACTATGTAAAACTGCTTTATTTTGATTAAAAATACTGGAAATAAACGTAAATAAAAAAAAGGGTATCTATATCACTTCGATATAATTATTATTAAAAAATAAGTTAAAAAACACAGTTATTTTATTAACAAAATTTTAAAATCAGTTATTCGCCTTTTTCTTTCAAATTCGTTAGAAAATTCTAGATAATTCAACACGCTCCTTTTATTAAGATCGTTTTATTAACTATGTCCATAAAAACTTAATACTTTGTTTTACGATAAATAAAAAAACTCCTTCTAACATTTTTTTTTTAATTTAGTCACATTGACACAAGGACTGTAACTTACAACACTACTTTTAAGTAATTTTTTATACTTTCAGTTCTAATTTTTGTTAATGTAGATTACTTTGTAGATTTTTTTTTCCTTTATTTATCTTAATTTGATGAAACATTAATATAATGAATAAATTAAATTACCATTTAAAACAAAATTCAGTTGCTATATTAGGGTTATCATCATTACTACTATTATTATCGGTACTATTAAAATTATTATTTTTATTATAACTATTCTTTTTAATATGATTAGTATAATTAGAAATAATATATATAAAAAACGTTATTACTATTTTAACTGCTAGAATTATTAACTTGTATTAGATTTGATATGTCAATTATTAAAGTTTGAAATTACTGTTTTGTTGTGCGATTCTATTAAAGTTTTAACATTACTCATGCAACTATAAAAAAAATTTAACTGACTCTCTATTAAAAATTTTACTATAAAAGTGGCTATCGGGGAAGTGTTTAAAAATTATTTACCTAAGTTTATATTAACTGAAGAGCAATATAAAGGATTATACAACGTGATATATCAGTTTACGCGGGTTTTTGCGCTTTTATTTACATCTAATTTTTCATATTTAAATTCACATTTTAAACCTCGAATTGTTAATTCAGATTCGAACGGTGCTTTCAATTCGTTAAATATCCTTTCATTTGAAGAGAAGGCACTTAAACGTTGTTTTGTCAATGTCTGGAAGGCATTTTTTTACATGATAAGGGTGGTCAATTTAATAATGTTAATAAAGTTTAATAAAGAATTTAATTTACTGTACAGACGGTAAGTATTATTAGATAAATTTTAAGTAGCATCTAAAATATTTGTTTTTTGCGCTCCAACTTCTAAAATTATTTTAAAACTGATATCAGACTTCAATTCAAACGTTGATTTTTTTATCTTTTCGTAAACAGGAGGTTTTGAAAGATCAATGCGGCGAGTTCATCATCTATATACAATCTACAATTATCCAAAATACTTTTGAGTTAAACTAGAATGTATAACCCTACGAGATCGCATACCTCCTCTTCATGAAAACTACCCATTGGTATACCAAAATAACTATCAGTGTCATTTTCTTCCATACATCATCACCCGAAAAAGTTAAGAGTCACACGATGGACATATAATGTCTGCATCTGATTTATCAAAATAAGAAAAATAGGATGAATAATCTAATGCCTTAATTAAGTGTGCTTTTGTAATAAACGGATAAAATTCGACAACATACAATCACAAACACAAAGTTTCAACATCTTTTTAAGATGAGAAACTTATTGATTAATTTGATAAGTTTATTATAACGTAACATTTCTGCACAACTTAATTAGTGTTTTATTTTTAAAACTTGCTTTTTATTAGAGCTTTTTTGAGGTTAGTATATGCTTTTATCAAATTTGTAGACAACTTTATATTTTTATGTTTTAATCCAATCTTTGTTTTTAAACCATAAAATTCGTTTATAGTTACTACTTACAAATAAATTATACAAGTTTTGCGTGCTTTTTTCTAATGTGAGTTAATAAATTATAGACATCGTAGATCTGTTCTTAAATTTATTAGAGAGCAGTGAAATGCCGTTAGTCGAAATAAGATTTTGACACAAAAACATATGTTGTATATATTCCGATAAGCTCAGCTTATCAGGATCTCTAGGATTTATTGCCTTTTTAACGTACATCTTAAAGTACATTTATTAGTATGTTTAATTAATTTACCAGTTGTATAGTATTTTAAACTAAGCTAATAATAAAAGTTTATATTTAAAGTTTTATTAATTATAATTGAATATAACTCGAATTTAATTACCTAAGAAAAACTGTAATATCTAAAACGTCTTCATTTTAAAATAAAATTGAAATGAAAGCGTAGTTAGACTAATGTAGTTTTTCTTAGAAATGTAATTTGTAGATGATGCTTACCAAGAATTTAATATAACTGTTATAACAAATTAGAATAATATATTATTTTAAATGTGAACTATATATCATTAAAAGCTGAAATTATGTTGCAATTGTGATTAATTAATTCAGTGAAGGTCAGCTTGACAGTGATATTTAAATCATTGAAAGTAATAATGAATTACTGGTATCTTATTTAGCTAAAAGTTTTATTTTACCTAGATATTAAAAACAATTTGTATAATTATAAGGTTTTTTTAAATAAGTCAACAAACATGGAAAAATTTGTTCTTATATTACCCTTGACTGAAGTAAATATTTTGGAGTCATAAAAATTAAACATAGATGTAGTTAACAAAGTATATTTCTTTAAAGGTATAAACCAAAAAATAGTAATTACTGCCTAAAAGTATTTACAATGTATCTAATGTCTAATTTATAATTTGTAGTACAAAAGCAATTATTAAGTTTTTATTTCAATAGATAAAAATTAAAAAGATGAAAGTATTTATGACGTGTGAAACATAATAAAATTAAATAGAAAAATTAATCCAAAAAGAGTTGTAATTTAATGTAAAACAAGAATATTTTTTGACAAAATTATTTTTCCATTTGTATTATTTTGATAAATAAATTTCAAAAATAGCGCAAGCTTAACAAACAATTTATCCAAAAAGTTTTAATTAAAGTTGTTATTCTTAGAAAGATATTTCAAAAATTATAATAAAATATTTTTAGCAAAATTTTAAGACCGTTTATTCGCATATATACTTTAATTTCACAAATAATGATTTAGATAATAAAGTATTACTTACTTTTATTAACTCTGTCCATTAAATTGTACATGGTGGTTTACGCAAAAATCAACATCGGGCCTGATTTAAGTTTTTCTTTTCAAAGGATTCGACAACATCCAAATATTTGCAACAAAGGCAGCGATCAGATTCTCTTATTTAGTAGATGTTGATTTTATATATTATAAAGTCTTATTAACAATTATTATAATGGTTATTACAGGTTCTAACAAATCAATCAGACATCCCTGTTGTATACTCAGTACAAAAAGTACTATATTTTACTTTTTGCTTCTAGATTCTTTTAAACTGCTTTATAAGCGTTTGTTTATAAAAATTTAAGTTAAGTTCAATCAAAGAAGCTTAGAAAAAACTGAAGTCTTCTCCTTATAACGATTAAATTTTTTTACATGGTCCTTTTCATGTAACGGCGCAGTGTTTTACAACTTAAGATGCACATAAACTAGTTTTTTTTCAATGTAGTGTCAAAAAACTTCAATCATCTTGAAGACTAGTACATTACAGTACACTTTGTTTATACTTTGATAAAAAAAGAGTTTAGTATGCAAAGACGATAATAAATTTAAAACTTTAACTAAAATAAAAATCTCACTTACAATTGATATTATGCAAGCTGGAGCAAATCAAAGTGAAAGGTAAAACCAAAAATATATGTTTATAAAAAATAAAGTATCGCAAAAACAAATTAACCATTTTCTAATTTACATAAACATGACCAAATTAACATATACTAGATATCAAATATTTTATTAATTACACAAAATAAAAACCAAAAATACATCTAAAGTTAATGTTAGTAAAAGAAAAACTACTTAAAAGTATGCCTACAAATGGGGCATGTGTTGTGTTTAGCAAACCATCCTTCAATGCAAACTTGACAGAAAGTGTGCTGACCATCGCAGTCGAGACGCATCATGTTTCTACCAATTTCAAAATCCTCCATACAAATTGCACACTGTTCACCAACAAATGACTTATCAGCTGTGAACTGACTGAACTGTTGAATCTTTTCAGTTGAAAGACCTTTGAACAACTGCTTTTTCTTCATTGCAACTTGTTGTTTGAACTGGTCATTATCTTTGAGTAATTCGTTTTGGAAGTTTTTTATTTCTTTAATTTCATTTTCAAGTTGCCTTGTTTTACGATTTAATTCTTTAATAGCATTTTGGTTTTCCTCAGCTCGATTTGTTGCAATATTTGACTTATACCAAGTAAAAACCCGTTACTATTTTGTGTGTAACTTTTAATTACTCCAACTTGTTTTTTAATTTCAGTTATAGTTTTGTTTCTATTTAATGTTTCTTTTTCCATAAAGTCCTGATGCTTGTCTACGGCATCAAATACGTTGGTTTCAAACTCTTGTAAAGAATCGTAGTCAGTAAAAGTTGGTATACAAATTGAAATGAATTCCTGGTGCAACTGTAGGAATCCTTGTACAACTGTTTTCACAAGTTCCAAATCACGGTATCTCTGTTTTTTAGTTAATTGTTGAAACAGTGTTTACTTCAACAAGTAAGTTCTAAATTTGTAATCCAAACAAATTGTATAAAGTGTTATTTTCTAATAATTATTGAAATAAAAAATGAAAATATCTGAACAAATGTATAAAACGACTTTTATTAATGTGTTTAAATTTTCAGAAAATTTCAAGTTTATAACTAAGTATAGACAATTGATGATTTTGAAAAAAATATTTTATATATATGCTTAGTTACCTCTGTTGTTTCAATACGGTCTTGACTTTCAACATTTTGGTCATTATCTAGTTGAGAATTTTCCATATTTTTTTAAATACTTTTATATGTTGTAAGCTTATAAAACTAAATACTGTGTTAGTGTAGATAAATATTATAGAGTAATTCAGAAAACTAAAAACATACATAATTGCATATCAAAATATAACTTTACTAGTAATTATAATTTATTTAATAATAAAGTTAATAAACAGTTTATTTACTTAGTTGATAATAAGATAACAAAGTTTTAAATTTCATATCTTTTTTAAGATTTTTTGTTTTGTTTGTTATAAGTTTTAGCTAATTGCGTGTAGATAGACAAACTAGAAATAATTCTAATAGGAATAATTAATTAACCACGTTATTTAAATTTTTGTTAAAATCTGCTGGTCAAAAAACATAAATTTCTTAGAGTAACTTTACAAAATTTAACATTTTTTAGTTTAGCTAAAACTTTTCAACAGTTGCGGCAAAGAAAGTTTTTTTGATTCCAAGCAAAAATTAGTATTTTACATTTTTAGGCTAACTTTCTCTTTTTTTAACTATTAACTAAAAACTTAAAATATCAATTGATTAAATGAATTTTTTTTAACCATAAAAAATTTATTGTTTACAATACTAAAGATACGTTTTAATTGAAGTAAAGTTATGCTTTTTAATAAATAAATATATGTTGAAGTGAAAAAATTTAAAAAACTTTAATTTGAATTAAAACTGTAAAAATTTATACTTTGAATCAAATATACTTACAAAAAAGTGTGTTTAAATTTTAAACATTAACAAATTACTACTAGATAACTTGCAATAAACAAAAACAACTATAACTATACAACAAACAATCCAGTTATTTTAAATTTAACTTCAAAGTTCTTTCTTCGGTTGGTTCTCTTACAATAGTATATAAAATTGTTAAAACCATCTTTATATAGATTTGTTACGCATAATTGCACATGAAATTCTGAGAAAGGCCCTTCGTTTCGGATGGTTTACTATGTTTTCTCACTCTTAACTTGACTTGTAATAATTTATCAAGAGTTTTACCTGTTTTATGATTGAGATCTCTATTTTTCTAAAACTGTTGTCTGATTGATGTAGATAAGGGTTTCCCGAAAGGAGCGATACCAAAATTATATGGCGATAACAACTAAAGAGGCAATAACTATTAAAGGGGAAAAGGGGATGATTTTAAAATCTTGGACATTCAAAAAATATCTACTTTCGATCACTATTTTAATTATTTTAGCTTGCCATTAAATATTTGACCCTGCGGGAAAACTTAAACAAAAAAAGTCCATTTTGTTACATAAAATATAGAACAAAATAATTAAGTGCTTATGACTCATATTTTAAAGTAAATTAAATATTTTTTCATACTTTTCTCATTTAACAACTACATAGGTCATAAACAATAGGTATCCCTCTCACTTTTTCATACTCTGACATGTATGCTATTCGGGATCATAAATGATTTGTGAAATGCTATGTTATCTATCACCTCATGATATTTCCAATTGTTTTTTGAATAGTCAGTCAGTTATAGTATAAAATAAAATTTTACAGGGTTGCCATATTACCTGGAAACCTTAAAAAACCTTGAGTTTGACAATTTAAGCAAAAAAAATACCTGAAAAAACCTGGAATTTTTAAGAATTTTATTATAATAAGTAGTAAAACTTCGATTTGACACAAAAAATCTATCATATAGATAAAAATTCTTTGTCATCAACAAATTTTTTTTATTAAAATACATTTAAAGTAGCTTACAGTATCTTTTTATGTTTTTATACTATTTAACACGGTTTCTGACCTTAAATAAAACTTTAAACTAAAAAAAGACCAAAAAATGTCTACTTTTAAAAACTTGGAAAAAAATTGGAAAACCTAGAAAACTTTTTGAATAAATGATTGGCAACCTTGATCATATTAAAGTCAATGTTACAATAGAATAGAAAGTTGTTGTAATTAATTTAGACATGTTGCATAAGTTTTGTTTTAAAATTAATATTTGGTTAATGTGGTTGCACTACAAATTAAAAATAAAAAAGTAGTTTTCAGATGTCATGTACTCAAATATTTTTTATTTATATATTATAATTTAATCCTAACAGTTAATAATTAGTAGTTGTCTGTTAAAAGAAACAGGATTGAAATGTAGCACACCCACGATTCTCAGGATAACATAGCTAGTTTGAAAAAAAAAAACAGGCAAGATTAATTTTATTACTTGGTTACTCAGTCTAATTTTTTGCCACAAAGAGTGGCAACCCTATCTAGCTGTAGCATAATAGTTAAACCCTTACTATTATCCTTTCCATTTTGACATTTTATCAAATTAATTCATCAACTTAATTTATAGATGAGCAGTTAGGACTCTTATTTATGTTTTCATAGTTAAGCTAATAATATACAGTCTCTTTTTCTTCATCTGTAAAGTTAGTTAGTTTTAGAAATTAACTGATTATTAATTGTAATGCTTATATTAGTAACTTTGAATTGTTTAAATAAGTGTATTAAAAAGTAATAAAAAAGTCATTTAAGTATTCATTTTATATCAAATAAAAACAATCCTGTTTTTTTCTATAAATTTTTTGCAATTATTTAACTTAATTAACTTTTTGTATATACATAGAAAATAAGGTGCTTATTTAAACTTAATCACTTTCTAAAAAGCCCACTTCAAGGGCTTTTAATTAATTTATAGGGAAAATGCTGTTTAAAAAATCCAAATCATATGTTTCTTAAAGACTAAAAAAACATTGACTTTAACCTTTAGTTGGTTCAATTAAGAATAAAATTATTATTTTACATTAAACCAGCTTAAGATTGAAGAAAATAAACATATAAATCTGTATAAGATTAATGTTTAGATTTTATAAATGACAGTTACTTATTGTACTAATTTTGACTGTAAATACTTATTGATTAGATCTTAATGTTAAATCAAACTTTCAATTTAGTTTCAAGTTCACATTAGTACTTTCTAGATCACAATAGTGCTAAAAAATTTATTAAAATTTTGCTCGAAATTTTTTAATTTTTTGTTAGTTAGTTTTTTTAATTATGCAGCACGCAAGTATATTTTTTTAACATGTGGAAACTAAAAAGGATATTTTAGTAAATATGACTTGCTAACTACAAAAGTTGTCCACCATTAACCTAAACGCTCATTAGTTTCAAAAGAATTCATACTTAAACAGAACTGATTACAGATTACACAAGGCTTTTTAATAATTAAGTATTTTATTATACTTTACTGGGCATATAAGAAAATAACTGTAAAATATTTTTTCAAGCCCTGTAAACAACTTTGAACACAGCCAAAAAGTGCGTGCATAAGAAGTACCAGAGTAAATTACATTTAGATTACAACTTTTTTGGTTTGAAAATGCGTACTTAAAAAAAAAAATTATAAAATCATGGGGGCAATTTTTTTCAAGTTTCGTAAAAGGGGACAATTTAGTAAATGAGCTGGGAAACTCTGATGCAGACGCATGCGTCTGTATTTATCAAGGTTTACTTTTAGTTTACAATAAGACGATCTGATTCGTTTAGATTTCGATCTGATACGATATAGGTACAACTTTTATCGGTATCACTTATATGTCTATATAGTACTGTCGTAGTAGGATAGTTAAATTATTTTTTATAAATATCAGCAGTTGAAATTAAAAATAAATAAAAGCGCGTAAAATTCTGCTTTGGAAAACAAGAAACTTAATCGGGAAATCTTGGTATAATTAGATCACTTATTTATTTTTATTTATTAAATTTTTGTATCAATAGTAAACTAAGTTCAAATAAAAATAGTAGTGTTATTAGTTAAACTCAAAAACTAAAGTTCTAATGAGTAACATATATAACTAAACTTTTTTATAAGGTGTAAATTTTTATATCTAACATTATGTAGTTGCTTATGGCTAAAAACTATAATGCTTAAGATTATAAACTTTACATTTGATTCATTTGTTTACTCATAAATTTGTTATCATTTTCTCATAGACAGGCTAATGGTTAAAAAACATTGTTAAAAGTTTATCATAAATTTTGTAGTACAATAGTAATTCTTTACTTCTTACTTACTAATAAATGAGTTTTTTAACATGTTATAATTATGTTTAAATAACTTATAAACTTGTTTAAATAAAAGTAACTATTCTAAAAATAGTTGTAAGTTGATGTAATACAATATTTTTTTGTAAATTTTTACAAAACTATGTAAAACTGCTTTATTTTGATTTTAGATACTGGAAATAAACGTAAATTAAAAAAAAAAAGCGTATCAATATCACTTCGATATAATTATTATTAAAAAAATAAGTTAAAAAACACAGTTATTTTTATTAACAAAATTTTAAAATCAGTTATTCGCCATTTTCTTTTAAATTCGTTAGAAAATTCCAGATAATGAATTACACGCTTCTTTTATTAAGATCGTTTTATTAACTATGTCCATAAAAACTTAATACTCTGTTTTACGATAAATAAAAAAACTCCTTCTAACATTGGTTTTTTAATTTAGTCACATTGACACAAGGACTGTAACTTACAACAGTACTTTTTAGTAATTTTAAATACTTTCAATTCTAATTTTTGTTAATGTAGATTACTTTGTAGATTTTTTTCCTTTATTTATTACAAACTATAAACTAAACCCTTACTATTTCTTAATTTTAGGTAAACAAAATCTACAAAATTATAATGAATAAATTAAATTACCATTTAAAACAAAATTCAGTTGCTATATTAGGGTTGACATCATTACTACTGTTATTATCGCTACTATTAAAATTATTATTTTTATTATTACTATTCTC